>NC_091999.1:3551030-3579841 GCF_044704955.1 Pristiophorus japonicus
CACCTGGCCTGCTACCTTCAGGGATCTGTGGACCTGCCCTCCCAGGTCCCTCTGTTCCTCTACACTTCTCAGTGTCCTACCATTTAATGTGTATTCCCTCGCCTTGTTAGCCCCTCCCCAAATGCATTACCTCGCACTTCTCCAGATTGAATTCTATTTGCCATCTTTCCGCCCAACTGATGACCTCAAGGTTTGGACTCTGTTATATACGCAGACTATAGATAGACTCTCTGTGTAGTCACTGTATAGTTACATAAGATGGAGACTTGTTACCTGATGTACTGTCAATAAGGTTTACACTGTGTATATACTATGCTGCTACCACTAGAGGGTGCAACTGGTGGAGACCAAGGTCTCCTGCCCCTGTGGCAGAGGCTGACCACCAGAGGGCACTGTGGTGGGAGACCTGAGGGTCACCTGTTTAGGTGTACAGGGCCCAGTATAAAAAACTGCCCACCATGCTTGTACCTCACTCTGGAGTTACAAATAAAGGACCAAGGTCACTACAGTTTGAGTACAAACACATTGCGTCGTAGAGTCATTCATAAATGCATTACAGACATAATAGAGTGCCCCAGAAGTGGAAATATCTTATCTATGTCTGCCCTATCAAACCCCCTTTCATCATTTTAAGAGCTCCATCAGGTCACTCATCAGGCCACAGCCCCTGCCTCTTCAGTGTTTCCTGGAAGGTACAACTCTCAGTCCTGGTATCATCCCTGTGAGCCTTTTATGGTTCATGACTTCTCCCGCGCCTCTATATCCTTTTTGCAACGTGATTCGATATGGTTGGACTTTATCGCAAGTCTCAGAGGGTGAAAGGTCAAGGTCCACGATCCACGACCTCACCCAGTCCACCAATCGGAGAGAGAGAGAGAGAGAGAGGGCAGACTTTCATCCCCCTCTGTCTGGGGCTGGATTTGATGCCCATTCTCCCCGGACAGTGACAGTGACAGTCAGAGCTCAAGGTAGTGTCGGCTGTGGCTCAGTGAGCAGCACCCTCGCCTCTGAGTCAGAAGGTCGTGGGTTCAAGTCCCACTCCAGGGCCTTGAGCATATCATCCTAGGCATCATTATAGGCAGTCCCTCGAAGCGAGGATGACTTGCTTCCATGCTGAAAGCGCATGAGTTCACAGGAGTTTCAATGAAGGACCTAATATTCCAGATCCTGAACTACATCCTGAAGGGTGGAAGATGCCTGTGGGCGGATTTGTTAAACGTGGGGTGACCGTTGCACACCAGCCACCACACGGGGCTTGACAGAGCTAGGTCTTGGTCCAGTGGCAAGGGTTAACCAGGACGACTGGAGACCAGCTCTGCTGCATGGACCTAGTGCGCCCACATATCGCACAGTGTGGGCTGGGCCCGTGCTGTCTCTGGGCCCCTCGCCTCCCCTGGGGCCCCGATCACGTCCCTCTACTTGTCTCTCGCCGCTCCTTCGCCTCGACCTCTCCGCTCCTGCTGTACCTGCCCGTACTGCAGTCAGCTGTCGCCCTCCTCCTGCAGCTCGCTGCTCCCGCCAATGGCCCCGGCCTACTGATGCTCCCGCCAATGGCCCCGGCCTACTGATGCTCCCGCCAATGGCCCCGGCCTACTGATGCTCCCTCCAATGGCCCCGGCCTACTGATGCTCCCGCCAATGGCCCCGGCCTACTGATGCTCCCGCCAATGGCCCCGGCCTACTGATGCTCCCTCCAATGGCCCCGGCCTACTGATGCTCCCTCCAATGGCCTCGGCCTACTGATGCTCCCTCCAATGGCCCCGGCCTACTGATGCTCCCTCCAATGGCCTCGGCCTACTGATGGGCTAGCAGGCCGGGACTGTGCCAATTGAGCACTGAGCACACAAATCTCGGCTGACACTCCCAGTGCAGTGCTGAGGGAGTGCCACACAGTCGGAGGTGGCGTCTTTCGGATGAGACGTTAAACCGAGGGCCCCATCTGCTCTCTCGGGTGGACGTAAAAGATCCCACGGCCACTATTTGGAAGAAGAGCAGGGGGGGAGTTATCCCCGGTGTCCTGGGGCCAATATTTATCCCTCAATCAACATAACAAAAACAGATTATCTGGGTCATTATCACATTGCTGTGTGTGTGTGTGGGAGCTTGCTGTGCGCAAATTGGCTGCCGTACTTCCAACAGCACGACAGCGACTACACTCCTAAAGTACTTCATTGGCTGCAAAGCGCTTGTGAGAGGCGCCAGCCAAATGCAAGTCTTTCGTTTGCTCCTTTCTGGTCACTGAGCACAGTCAGACGTTCCGTCAACGTTCTGGCACAGGGTCGATATTATCGAAAGCCCCAAATACGTCAATCTCACCTCGCCCCCGGGGAGGGAGGAAGGGTGGTGGGGGTATGCCTGTCCTGCTCAGTGCTTCCTTTGGCCTTGGCAGTGCCCCACGTGGCGAGCTCTTAATCGTCAACCCCCCCCCACCAAAAGAGAGAGACCCTTGTCCAACTCGCTCTCTGTGGGTCGAGGCTGGGCTAGTTAGGGCCACACCTCATTTCTTCCTCCCCCCCGGTTGAATTGCTCAGCCACAGGGTCGTGACTGATGACACGGGAGCCCACACGTACATCTGGCCCGCACTCTCAACCTCCCCCCCACCACACCCCCGGCCCCCCCCCCCCCCCCGTAAAAGGGAACGGTTCACTCCTGTCTGGTTCTGTACAGACCCCGTGTGTGTGTCGGTCAGCCCCTGTACATGTACAGTACACAGCGGGTAAAAGGGAACGGTTCACTCCTGTCTGGTTCTGTACAGACCCCGTGTGTGTGTCGGTCAGCCCCTGTACATGTACAGTACACAGCGGGTAAAGGGGAACGGTTCACGCCCGTCTGGTACTGTACTTAACTGGAATGGTGTAGCGGATTATGGTGGTGGGGGCGGGGGTGAAGGAAGAGGCTGGCAGTCCATAGGACCATAAGAAATAGGAGCGGGAGTAGGCCATACGGCCCCTCGAGCCTGCTCCGCCATTCAATACGATCACGGCTGATCACTGACCTCAACTCCACTTTCCTGCTCTTCCCCATATCCCTTGATTCCCCCAGACTCCAAAACTCTCTCTATCTCAGCCTTGAATATATTCAGAGACCGAGCCTCCACAGCCCTCTGGGGCAGAGAATTCCAAAGATTCACAACCCTCTGAGTGAAGAAGTTTCTCCTCATCTCAGTCCTCAATGGTCGACCCCTTATTCTGAGACTGTGTGACCCCTGGTTCTAGACTCCCCAGCCCGGGGGGGAAACACCCTCCCTGCATCTACCCTGTCAAGCCCCCTCAGGATCTTGTATGTTTCAATGAGATCACCTCTCATTCTTCTAAACTCCAGAGAGTATCGGCCCATTCTACACAATCTCTCCTCATAGGGCAGCCCTCTCGTCCCAGGGATCAGTCTGGTGACCCTCCGTTATACCGCCTCCAAGGCAAGTATATCCTTCCTTAGATAAGGAGACCTAAACTGTGCCCAGTGCTCCAGGTGTGGTCTCACCAGGGCCCTGACCGACCCCTTTGCAATAAATGGAGAAAAATTACAAAGTGCTGCAGTACAGAGAGACCTGGGGGTAAAAACACAAAAAGATAGTGTGCAGATACAACAAGTGATCAGGAAGGCCAATGGAATGTTGGCCTTTATTGCAAAGGGGGATGGAGTATAAAAGCAGAGAAGTCCTGCTACAACTGTACAGGGTATTGGTGAGGCCACACCTGGAGTACTGCGTGCAGTTTTGGTCTCCGTATTTACGAAAGGATATACTTGCTTTGGAGGCAGTTTAGAGAAGGTTCACTCGGTTGATTCCGGAGATGAGGGGGTTGACTTATGAGGAACGGTTGAGTAGGTTGGGCCTCTACTCATTGGAATTCAGAAGAATGAGAGGTGATCTTATCGAAACGTATAGGATTATGAGGGGGCTCGACAAGGTGGATGCAGAGAGGATGTTCCCACTGATGGGGGAGACTAGAACTAGGGGGCATGGTCTTAGAATAAGGGGCCGCCATTTAAAACTGAGATGAGGAGAAATTTCTTCTCTCAGAGGGTTGTAAACCTGTGGAATTCTCTGCCCCAGAGAGCTGTGGAGGCTGGGTCATTGAATATATTTAAGGTGGAGACAGAGAGATTTTTGAGCGATATGGGTCATTGAATATATTTAAGGTGGAGATAGACAGATTTTTGAGCGATAAGGGAGTGAAGGGTTATGGGGAGCGGGCGGGGAAGTGGAGCTGAGTCCATGATCGGATCAGCCATGATCGTATTGAATGGCGGAGCAGGCTCGAGGGGCCGAATGGCCGACTCCTGCTCCTATTTCTTATAAAGGACAATACAAACGCAAAATACTGGAATGTAAAATAACAACCGAACTGAAGTCTCAGCGGGTCGGGCCGCATCTGTGGAGAGGGAGCAGAGTTAACGTTTCGAGTCGATGACCCTTCGACAGAACTGGAGAGTGTTCGGAAAGACCGGATTCTTAACCAGCACTGAAAGTTGGAAGGGGAAGCAGGGACAACAGGGAAGGTGCGTGATGGGGGGGGGGGGGGGGGCGGGGGGAAGGCAGGAGAGATTCGAGAGACAAAAGAGACGATGGGCCGAATTCAAACGGTAATGGCCGGAGTTAGATGAAGGTTAGCCTGGATAGGGTGTGAACGGCGGGATAATAACCAGTTGCCATTGGAGACAAAAAAAAACCATAAGCTCGGGGGCGGGAAGGGGGGGGGAAGGGAGCCAAAGATGGCCAGGGGTTACACTCTGAAATTGTCGAACTGGATGTTGAGCCCAGAAGTCTGTAAAGTGCCTCAACGAAAGATGAGGTGCTGTTCCTCGAGCTTGCGTTGAGCTTCATTGGAACAGTGACGGAGGCCGAGGGCAGAGAGGGATCAGAGTGGGAGCGGAGGATTGAAGTGACAGGCGACCGGAAGCTCGGGGTCACGCTTACGGACTGAACGGCTAAGATGCCATTTTCCTTCTTTATTGCTTGCTGCACCTGCGTGCTGGCTTTCTGTGTGTCTTGCACAAGGACACGCAAATCCCCCCCGAACACCAACATTGAAAAGTCGCTCACCATTTTAAAAAGTATTCTGCTTGGCCTATCGATGGCCTGTCCCAGCCATTGATTTTTCCGTCGGCCCTGGGCCGTTGAGCTATCGAGCGGTCAGTGTGACAGACCCTGCCCCCCCCCCCCCCGTCGGCTGCTCCCGCTGTGTCTGAGCTGTCCGACAGTCAACAGTCGAGAGTTCCGGCAGCAGAGGCCACCATGATGATGAAAGTTGTCCTGATCATCAGACCCAAGTTCCTGTTCTTCGTGCTGTGGAAGAGGTCTTCGGGATCCATTGACTTCGAGTTCGCCATCATGATGTGAGGCAGACGATGTACCCCCCCCCCCACCCCGCCGACCCTTCTCCTTCCCTCCCGCCCACCCACCCCCCCCTCCCCCCCCCCCCCTGCCATTGCCAACGGCAACTCGGGGAAGGTCCATCTGCCTGCCTCGTACTGCGAGCAGGATCGTTGGTGTGTGGCTGTCTCGGACTTTGTCTCCTACGCTGAGGAACGAGGGGAAACCGAGGAAGGTGAGGAGTGGGGGGGCACTGAGGGAGGTGAGGGGGGAACGAGGGAGGTGAGGGGTGAGGGGGAACGAGGGAGGTGAGGGGGAATGAGGGAGGTTAGGGGGAACGAGGGAGGCGAGGGGGCACTGAGGGAGGTGAGGGGGGAACGAGGGAGGTGAGGGGTGAGGGGGAACGAAGGAGGTGAGGGGCATTGAGGGAGGTGAGGGGGAATGAGGGAGTTGAGGGGTTAGAGGGAACAAGGGAGGTGAGGGGGAATGAGGGGGAATGAGGGAGGTTAGGGGTTACGAGGGAGGTTAAGGGTTAGGGGAACAAGGGAGGTGAGGGTGATTGAGGGAGGTGAGGATTGAGGGGAAATGAGGGAGGTGAGGGGTGAGGGGGAACAATGGAGGTGATGGGGAAACGACGGAGGTGATGGGGAAACGATGGAGGTGAGGGGGAACAAGGGAGGTAATGGGTGAGGGGGAACGAGAGAGGTGAGGGGTTAGGGGGAACGAGGGAGGTGAGGGGTGAGGGGGAATGAGGGAGGTGAGGGGTGAGGGGGAATGAGGGAGGTGAGGGGGAATGAAGGAGGTGAGGGGAAAAGGAGGGAGGTGAGGGGCATTGTGGGAGGTGAGGGGGAATGAGGGAGGTGAGGGGAAACGGAGGGAGGTGAGGGGAACGAGGGAGGTGAAGGGTTAGGGGGAACGAGGGAGGTGAGGGGCATTGAGGGAGGTGAGGGGGAATGAGGGAGGTGAGGGGAAATGCAGGGAGGTGAGGGGGGAAATGAGGGAGTTGAGGGGTTAGAGGCAACAAGGGAAGTGAGGGGGAATGAGGGGGAATGAGGGAGGTTAGGGGTTATGAGGGAGGTTAAGGGTTAGGGGAACAAGGGAGGTGAGGGTGATTGAGGGAGGTGAGGATTGAGGGGAAACGAGGGAGGTGAGGGGTGAGGGGGAACGAGAGAGGTGAGGGGTTAGGGGGAACGAGGGAGGTGAGGGGTGAGGGGGAATGAGGGAGGTGAGGGGGAATGAAGGAGGTGAGGGGAAAAGGAGGGAGGTGAGGGGCATTGTGGGAGGTGAGGGGGAATGAGGGAGGTGAGGGGAAACGGAGGGAGGTGAGGGGAACGAGGGAGGTGAAGGGTTAGGGGGAACGAGGGAGGTGAGGGGGCACTGAGGGAGGTGAGGGGGGAACGAGGGAGGTGAGGGGTGAGGGGGAACGAAGGAGGTGAGGGGCATTGAGGGAGGTGAGGGGGAATGAGGGAGGTGAGGGGAAATGCAGGGAGGTGAGGGGGGAAATGAGGGAGTTGAGGGGTTAGAGGCAACAAGGGAAGTGAGGGGGAATGAGGGGGAATGAGGGAGGTTAGGGGTTATGAGGGAGGTTAAGGGTTAGGGGAACAAGGGAGGTGAGGGTGATTGAGGGAGGTGAGGATTGAGGGGAAACGAGGGAGGTGAGGGGTGAGGGGGAACAATGGAGGTGATGGGGAAACGACGGAGGTGATGGGGAAACGATGGAGGTGAGGGGGAACGAGGGAGGTGAGGGGGAACGAGGGAGGTGAGGGGAAACGAGGGAGATGAGGGGGAAGGAGGGAGGTGAGGGGCATTGAGGGAGGTGAGGGGGAACGAGGGAGGTGAGGGTGAGGGGGAACAAGGGAGGTGAGGGGGAAGGAGGGAGGTGAGGGGCATTGAGGGAGGTGAGGGGGGAACGAGGGAGGTGAGGGGTGAGGGGGAACGAGGGAGGTGAGGGGTGAGGGGGAACGAGGGAGGTGAGGGGGGATGAGGGAGGTTAGGGGAACGAGGGAGGTGAGGGGGCACTGAGGGAGGTGAGGGGGGAACGAGGGAGGTGAGGGGGAACGAGGGAGGTGAGGGGTGAGGGGGAACGAGGGAGGTGAGGGGGGATGAGGGAGGTTAGGGGAACGAGGGAGGTGAGGGGGCACTGAGGGAGGTGAGGGGGGAACGAGGGAGGTGAGGGGGCACTGAGGGAGGTGAGTGGGAATGAGGGAAGTTAGGGGAACGAGGGAGGCGAGGGGGCACTGAGGGAGGTGAGGGGGGAACGAGGGAGGTGAGGGGTGAGGGGGAACGAAGGAGGTGAGGGGCATTGAGGGAGGTGAGGGGGAATGAGGGAGGTGAGGGGAAATGGAGGGAGGTGAGGGGGGAATGAGGGAGTTGAGGGGTGAGGGGGAACGAGGGAGGTGAGGGGGAATGAGGGAGGTTAGGGGTTACGAGGGAGGTTAAGGGTTAGGGGAACAAGGGAGGTGAGGGTGATTGAGGGAGGTGAGGATTGAGGGGAAACGAGGGAGGTGAGGGGTGAGGGGGAACAATGGAGGTGATGGGGAAACGACGGAGGTGATGGGGAAACGATGGAGGTGAGGGGGAACGAGGGAGGTGAGGGGGAACGAGGGAGGTGAGGGGAAACGAGGGAGATGAGGGGGAAGGAGGGAGGTGAGGGGCATTGAGGGAGGTGAGGGGGAACGAGGGAGGTGAGGGGTGAGGGGGAACAAGGGAGGTGAGGGGGAAGGAGGGAGGTGAGGGGCATTGAGGGAGGTGAGGGGGAATGAAGGAGGTGAGGGGCATTGAGGGAGGTGAGGGGGAACGAGGGAGGTGAGGAGTGAGGGGGAGCGAGGGAAGTGAGGGGGAACGAGGGAGGTGAGGGGGATTGAGGGAGGTGAGGGGGAACGAGGGAGGTGAGGGGGAACGAAGGAGGTGAGGAGCATTGAGGGAGGTGAGGGGGAACGAGGGAGGTGAGGAGTGAGGGGGAGCGAGGGAAGTGATGGGGAACGATGGAGGTGAGGGGGAACAAGGGAGGTGAGGGGAAACGGAGGGAGGGGAGTGGGAACGAAGGAGGTGAGGGGAAATGGAGGGAGGTGAGGTGGAATGAGGGAGGTGAGGGGAAACGAGGGAGATGAGGGGGAAGGAGGGAGGTGAGGGGGAACGAGGGAGATGAGGGGGAAGGAGGGAGCTGCGAAGTTTGATGATGATGAGATTCCAGGGAAACAATGAGTTAGAAAGAAATACTTGCATTTATATAGCACCTTTCACGGCAACCGGACATCTCAAAGCGCTTTACAGCCAATGAAGTACTTGTTTTGGAGTGTAGTCACTGTTGTAACGTGGGAAACGCTCACAGCAAGCTCCCACACACAGCAACGTGATAATAACCAGATAATCTATTTCCGTGATGTTGGTTGAGGGATAAATATTGGGCCTGCTTTTCATACAATAGTGGGCATGGGATCTTTTACATCCACCTGAGAGAGCAGACAAAAGATGACATTTCCGACAGTGCGGCACTCCCTCAGTACTGCCCCTCCGACAGTGCGGCACTCCCTCAGTACTGCCCCTCTGACAGTGCGGCGCTCCCTCAGTACTGCCCCTCCGACAGTGCGGCGCACCCTCAGCACTGCCCCTCCGACAGTGCGGCGCTCCCTCAGTACTGCCCCTCCGACAGTGCGGCGCTCCCTCAGTACCGCCCCTCCGACAGTGCGGCGCTCCCTCAGTACTGCCCCTCCGACAGTGCGGCACTCCCTCAGTACTGCCCCTCCGACAGTGCGGCGCTCCCTCAGTACTGCCCCTCCGACAGTGCGGCATTCCCTCAGTACTGCCCCTCCGACAGTGCGGCGCTCCCTCAGTACTGCCCCTCCGACAGTGCGGCGCTCCCTCAGTACTGCCCCTCCGACAGTGCGGCGCTCCCTCAGTACTGCCCCTCCGACAGTGCGGCGCTCCCTCAGTACTGCCCCTCCGACAGTGCGGCACTCCCTCAGCACTGCCCCTCCGACAGTGCGGCGCTCCCTCAGTACTGCCCCTCCGACAGTGCAGCACTCCCTCAGTACTGCCCCTCCGACAGTGTGGGGCTCCCTCAGCACTGCCCCTCCGACAGTGCGGGGCTCCCTCAGTACCGCCCCTCCGACAGTGTGGGGCTCCCTCAGCACTGCCCCTCCGACAGTGCGGCACTCCCTCAGCACCGCCCCTCCGACAGTGAAACGCTCCCTCAGCACTGCCCCTCCGACAGTGCGGGGCTCCCTCAGTACTGCCCCTCCGACAGTGCGGCGCTCCCTCAGTACCGCCCCTCCGACAGTGCGGGGCTCCCTCAGCACTGCCCCTCCGACAGTGCGGGGCTCCCTCGGTACTGCCCCTCCGACAGTGCGGGGCTCCCTCAGTACTGCCCCTCAGTGCGGCACTCCCTCAGTACTGCCCCTCCGACAGTGCGGCGCTCCCTCAGTACCGCCCCCTCCGACAGTGCGGCGCTCCCTCAGTACGGACACTGGGAGTGTCGGCCCCGAGTCTCCGGAGATGGGGACTGGAACCCCGAGCTGAGTGATAGATGGGTTTTGTGACTGACTGAGTCACGGCCGACACCTTTGATGCAAGAACTTACATCTCTAGAGCACCTTTCCCGATCCTCGGGCCGTCTCAAAGAGCTCCTTCGCCGGTAGACGCGCATGACACTGATTTATAACGTTGGCGCACGCACAGCAAGATCCCACACATACACCAATGAGCTCAAAATAGGAGCACTGCAGAGTTTGTTTTTTATCGTATAACACTCCCGTGAAGCGCCGTGGGACATTGCACTACGTTAAAGGCGCGATATAAATACACTTGTTGTTGTTGTAGGACGACTCGAAATGAAGAGGAGCGATCTGAGGGGCAAATCAGAAAATGGTGGGCTAAGTGAAGCCAAGTTTGGGTTGTGACGGTTGTGTCAGGGGCAGTCTGGGCTCAGCTAACTGCAGGAAGGTATCAATGGACGGGTCAGGTGGGCAAAGCAGTGGCAAATGGAGTTCAATCCGGAGAAGTGCGAGGTAATGCATTTGGGGAGGCCTAACAAGGCGAGGGAATACACATTAAATGGTAGGGCACTGAGAAGTGTAGAGGAACAGAGGGACCTGGGAGTGCAAGTCCACAGATCCCTGAAGGTAGCAGGCCAGGTGGATAAGGTGGTTAAGAAGGCACACGGAATACTTGCCTTTATTGGCCGAGGCATGGAATACAAGAGCAGGGGGGTTATGCTTGAACTGTATAAAAACACTGGTTAGGCCACAGCTGGAGTACTGCGTGCACAGTTCTGGTCACCACATTACAGGAAGGATGTGATCGCACTGGAGAGGGTACAGAGGAGATTGACCAGGATGTTGCACTGGAGAGGGTACAGAGGAGATTTACCAGGATGTTGCCGGGACTGGAGAATTTTAGCGATGAGGAAAGATTGGACAGGCTGGGGTTGTTTTCTTTGGAACAGAGGAGGCTGAGGGGAGACCTGATTGAGGTGTATAAAATGATGAGGGGCCTGGATCGAGTGGATAGGACGGACCTGTTTCCCTGGGCAGAGGGGTCAACAACCAGGGGGGACAGATTGAAAATAATTGGGGGGAGGTTTAGAGGGGGATTTGAGGGGAAATGTCTTCACCCAGAGGGCGGTGGGGGTCTGGGGGGGAACTCACAGCCTGAAAGGGGGGTAGAGGCAGAAACCCTCACCACATTTGGAGGTGCACCTGAAGTGCCGTAACCTACAGGGCTACGGACCCAGAGCGGGAAAGTGGGATTAGGCCGGGTAGCCTCTTGGTCGGCCGGCGCTGACACGGTGGGCCGTAATGGCCTCCTTCCCCTGCTGTAAATCTCTCTGATGTCTCAAACCAGAGGCGGCAATAGGGGCCCTTCCTGCTCGGTGCGGGGTCTCAGCACCACCCCGCAGGGTCCCTGAGAGGTGAAGGGTCGGTGTTTTACTCCAATCAGAGACAGAGAGAGAGAGAGAGAGAGGAGAGCTTCATCAGTCTCTGCCTGGGGCTGGAGCTGACCTCTGACCCCCCCCCCCCCCGACCCCCGCCAGAGGGCGAAAGGTCAGCCTCTGACGCCCCCGCCGGAGAAATTCCTCAGTTGTTTTCACTGTCTGCGTTTCCTTTGTCTCACAGGGACCTGCCTCGCTCATTATTCTGCGGAGATATTTCACGCCCACCTCCGTGAGAAAGAGTGACAAGGGGCTGGGGGGAGGGGCCGAGTGTTGGTGTGGGGATCGCGGCCAATCCAGGGCGGGCCTCCGGCACTCAAAGGAGAACCGCCTCGTTTGCAGAAATCCAGCGAGAGCGACTTGTGAAATGACACTGAGCAGGACACGTGGCCCTTGGAAAGCAGTGTTCGGCTCTGGGTACCACAGCTCAGCCTTGGAGAGGGCGCTACGCAGATTCAGCAGAGTGACACCGGGGCTAGAAAGGATTCAACTGTGAGGACAGGCCGCGTAGACTCGGCTTGTCTGACCTTGAGCTGTGTCGGCCGCGGCTCAAGGGAAGACAAGTCTCTTGAGTCGGAAGGTCGTGGGTTCAAGTCCCACTCCGGGCACATAAATCTCGGCTGGCACTCCCAGTGGGGTGCTGAGGGAGCGCCGCACTGTCGGAGGTGCCGTCTTTCGGACGAGGCGTTAAACCGAGGGCCCCCCGCCTGCTCTCTCGGGTGGACGTAAAAAGATCCCGCGGGCCACTATTTCGAAGAAGAGCAGGGGGGGAGTTATCCCCGGGGTCCTGGGGCCAATATTTATCGCTCAATCAACGTCACACAAAAACAGATTGCTGTGTGTGGGAGCCCCAATCATCACCATCGGCGAACTGTTGCAACGTACCCTTTTCGCGCGAAAGTCCGTCATCTCGTCGCCAGTTGTTATGTCTTTAGATGCTCTGATCATGACTCCACGAGGCAATGTGTGGTGCTTGAATTGTAGTGACCTTAGTCCTTTATTGGTCACTCCAGAGTGAGGATCACACCTGGTGGCCTGCCTGTTATACTAGGCCAGGCCCACCTGTACAGGTAACCCACAAGCCTTCCACTGCGGTGCCCCTCTGGTGGTACATCATGTGTCATGGTACCAGCAGTAAACATGTCTGGATACATGACATCACTCTCCCCCAAGACCTTAGTGCAAATCGCCTTCCTGCATTGACTGCGCTCTGGGCTTAGCTCTATCTGGTTGACCCCTTGAGGGTCGTTTCCATCTTGGGTGGGTAGGTGGTGTTTCATTGGCAGTAGAGGAGCTGGTGGTTTCCGGTTGTGAGTCCATGACCACTCCATTCTCCCCCCACCTACAGATTGTATCGGCGGCTCACTACATTCATCTACCTTCAAGTCCAAAAAAAGAAAGATTGGCATTGGCGGCCTCCCTCTGACTGGTGAGGTACACACTCGATATACACTCGGAGTCAGAGCTGGGTGGTGTCCCTGCTGTCTGGTGGTGGCACGGTGCCCGGTGCTGGCAGCGGGAACCCGGTTGGCTCAGGTTGCCCGCTCTCGGGGCTTTTGCCGTTGCTCCTGGCGTCGGGCGGGTGCACAGATGCCCTGTGACCCCCCCCTGACCTCTCCTTGCAGCCCGGGTCCCTGCTGTTCCCTGAGGAGCCGTCGTCTGGCAGTGCGCAGGGAACTGCTGACTCGCTTGCCCGGGCGTTGTTTGGTTGGGGATCCTGGCTGTTCCCGGTCCCCTTTGGGAGAAGCGTTGCTGGTGACCCTTCGTTCCCGGGTGTGGCCTTGGTGGCGATAGGGTCTGGGGGCTGCTCCTTAGCGCAGTTTGCTCTTTCAGGCTCGTGGCGGTTGGTGACATTGGGTGCCTGAGAGGTGGAGCCGATCAGGGGCAGGGTATCGATACCAGTGCCGTTGCCCTCCTGAGATCGCTTGCTCAGCGGCTTGTACGTATTGGCCCCTTGTGGCCACACTCCATGATGCATAACTCTGGTCCCAGGGATGCAGGCTACTACATTGGGTAGCTCGCTGGACCTGTGCGCTCCCGATGGGTATCTGCCCGCTGCATTGACTGCATGCAGTTGAAATCCTACATCGCACAACGTTTCATTACTCATTGTGAATAACCTGTAGCTCTGATCGCGATCACACGACTTTTCTTTGCTTATTGCATGTCCACAGCTCTGATCATCAATTACACATTTTACATTTAACTCACAGTTGCTCTGACATTGATTGAGAGTGTGGGACTGTCCCTTTAAGTGTGGTGGGTTGCAGGCCTCCTTTAAGAGAGCCTTGCTATCTTTACTCCAATCCTCTTCCCCGTTTTGTGCCACGTGTTGCTCCATCAGCGCTGCACCTCGTGGTCTGGCCGCCGCCATCTCTTCCTTCAGCGCCTCACCTCTTGGTCTGGGCGCCATCTTTCCTCCAAACACGATGTCGACTGCGGAGATCCTCTTCTCCCCGGGTTCTGCCACCGAGGCTGGGAAGTCGCCTTTGGATCCGATTTTCTTCCTCCGGAGTCCTGCCACTGGAGCCTGGAAGATGCGTTCGGGACGTCCCAGCTGGATCATCTCCACGCAGTGGTGCTGGGCGGTCTGTGCCTCGGGTGCCGTGCTGGTCTACTCCCTGGTGCTGGGTCCTCCCTCAGGTGAGGGCTTGCTTTGCCTCCGAGCGCGAGGGGACGTCGATCGCTGGAGGGGTCATGTATGTAACCTCTATGTAACAACACTGCCAGACTGTATATACGTAAGCAATGCACACCTTGACCACAGGGGGAGTGAACTTGTGGGAGACACTCCTCACCTGGTCACCCAGGTATATAAAGGGAGGTCCCACTCAGGGTCAGCACTTCTTGGTCCTGTGACTAAAGGTTCAGGTCACGGAGTGACCTTGTCCACGGAATGTGCCTCGTGTGGATTTGTGGGATTGTGTAAGGACATTACATTTGGCGACGAGAAACGGGAATCAACGACCCACGAGAATGGCCACCGGCAGCACAGAGGAACGGTACTGTGTTGGTGAGGACTGGGACGATTTCATTGACAGGCTCCAGCAGAGGGTTGTCACGAAGGACTGGCTGGGAGACTCAGCGGCCGACAAGCGAAGGGTTCATCTGCTGACCAGCTGTGGACCGAAGACTTACGCGCTCACGAAAGACCCGCTAGCACCCGAGAAGCCGGCGGACAAAACCTTTGAAGAGCTCAGCAAACTAATCGGTGAGCACCTCAAACCGGCGAGCAGCGTGCACATGGCCCGACACAGATTCTATACCCACCGACGTCGGGAAGGACAGAGCATACCGGACTTTGTTGCGGACCTCCGGCACTTGGCCAGCCTCTGTAAGTTCACAGACGCCTGCAGGGGGGAGATGCTAAGGGATTTCTTTATTGAGGGCATCGGTCATGCGGGGATTTTCAGAAAGCTAATTGAGACCAAGGACTTGATTTTGGAAGTGGCGACGTTGATGGCTCAGACTTTTATGGCGGGGGAGCAGGAAACCAAAATAATATACGCACGCAATTCTGCCTTCAATGTGGCAGGGGATCAGGGAGTCAATATCATAAACGCGACTCAGAGCCCCGCAGGCAGGCAAGGGCAGGTCGACACACCCCAGGCAGCAATAGACCCCAGAGTAAGTCTCCAACAGTGACAATGGCAGGCTGAACGGACATTTACGCCCCCCCCCGCCCAGTGGACAATGCGGCCCGGGATGGGGCCATTGACACCCACTAACAGGGTGCTCAAGAGCAGTCAAAGGGACAATCAGCGAGGTATGCCTTGTAACAGCTCTTTTGTTCACAACAATGGGAATCTCAGTTCATGCTGGAGGTGTGGGGGCAGACATACTGCCAGGACTTGCAGGTTTCAACAGTTCGCCTGCAGAAATTGTAACCTCAGTGGCCATTTAGCCAGAATGTGCAGAAAGCCTGTAACCAGGCTAATATACGAGGCGGATGAACCAGATGAGGGGTCTGCGAGGCGGGATGACGCTTGGGGCAAATCAATGGACGCTGAAGTTCAGCGGGTTCATGTGGCAAACATTCACAGCTCATATTCCAAAACGCCACCTATGATGATGAAAGTCCGATTAAACGGCATCCCGGTACGCATGGAGCTGGACACGGGGGCCAGCCAGTCACTCATGAGTGTTCAACAATTCGAAAAGCTGTGGCCACTCAAAGCCAGCAGACCCAAACTAGAACGCATTTGAGACACAATTACGGACGTTCACCAAAAAAAATCATTCCGGTGCTAGGCAGTGCAACATTGGCGGCCACACACAATGGATCGGTGAACCGGCTGCCGCTCTGGATTGTCCCGGGCAATGGTCCCGCACTGTTGGGGAGGAGCTGGTGAGCTGAGATGAACTGGAAATGGGGGGATGTGCACGCCATGTCATCTGTGGAGCGAAGTTCGTGCTCACAGGTCCTACAGCAATTTGAGTCACTATTTCAACCTGGCGTCGGGACGTTCAAAGGTACCAAAGCAGTGATACGCATCACCCCGGACGCCAGACCAGTGCACCACAAAGCCGTATGTAATGCGGGAGAAAATTGAGAGCGAGTTGGACCGGTTGCTGAGAGAGGGCATCATCTTGCCCGTTGAATTCAGCGACTGGGCGAGCTCCATCATTCCCGTCCTAAAAGCGGATGGCTCGGTCAGGATCTGTGGCAACTACAAGGCCACCATCAACCGGGTGTCCCTACAAGACCAATACCCGCTCCCGAGAGCAGAGGACCTTTTTGCCACACTGGCAGGCGGCAAGCTGTTCACCAAGTTGGACCTCACTGCAGCCTACATGACCCAAGAACTGGCCGACGAATCCAAACTACTGACCACCATCACCACGCACAGGGGACTGTTTGTTTACAACAGGTGTCCGTTTGGCATTCGATCAGCGGCCGCGATTTTTCAAAGAAAGATGGAAGGCCTGCTCAAATCCATCCCTGGAACAATCGGATTTCAGGACGACATCCTCATCACGGGTCGAGACACCGAGGAACACCTCCACAACCTGGAGGAGGTGCTATGCCGACTGGACCGGGTAGGCCTGCGACTCAAGAAGTCGAAGTGTGTGTTTTTGGCTCCCGAGGTCGAGTCTTTGGGCAGGAGGGTTGCCGCAGACGGGATTTGGCCCACCGAATCCAAAACGGAGGCGATTCGGCGAGCGTCCAGGCCCGGCAACACGTCGGAGTTGCGTTCATTTCTGGGACTCTTGAACTATTTCGGGAACTTTCTGCCGAACTTGAGCACATTGTTGGAGCCGCTACACGTGCTCCTGCGTAAGGGTTGCGATTGGTTTTGGGGGGACTGTCAGGAACGGGCTTTCAATTGGGCGCGGAACCTGCTTTGTTCTAATAAGTTGTTGACCCTGTACGACCCCTGGAAGAAATTGGTTCTGACATGTGATGCATCGTCCTATGGGATTGGGTGCGTGTTGCAGCAGGGTAACGCTGAGGGTCAACTACAACCTGTGGCTTATGCCTCCAGGTCGCTCTCTCAAGCAGAACGGGGATATGGGATGGTCAAGAAGGAAGCGTTTGCATGTGTCTACGGGGTGAAAAAGATGCACCAGTACCTTTTCGGCAGGAGGTTCGAATTAGAAACGGACCACAAGCCGTTAACATCCCTGTTGTCCGACAGCAAGGCTGTCAATGCCAATGCGTCAGCTCGCATACAGCGATGGGCTCTCACGCTGGCTGCGTATGACTACACCATACGGCACCGGCCCGACACTGAAAATTACGCTGACGCGCTCAGCAGGCTTCCACTGGCCACCACTGAGGGGGCAGCAGAGCAAAGCGCTGAGATGGTCATGGCTGTCGATGCCTTTGACAGCGCAGGCTCCCCCATCACAGCCCGCCAGATCAAACTCTGGACCAACAGAGATCCCCTCCTATCCTTGATTAAGAAATGTGTCCTGACTGGGGATTGAGCGCCCGCACACGGAGCATGCCCCGAGGAGGTCAGGCCGTTCCACAGACGGCTGGATGAGCTCTCCATCCAAGCCGACTGCCTACTATGGGGCGGCCGGGTAGTCATGTCCCAGAGGGGCAGGGAAGCATTCATCAGGGAACTCCACAGCGAGCACCCAGGCATCGTGCTGATGAAGGCCATTGCCTGGTCAAGTGTGTGGTGGCCGGGAATTGATTCAGACCTGGAACACTGTGTTCGCAGGTGCACGACGTGTGCCCAGCTGGGTAATGCCCCCAGGGAGGCTCCACTCAGCCCGTGGCCCTGGCCCACCAGGCCATGGTCACGCATTCACGTAGACTACGCGTGCCCGTTCATGGGAAAAATGTTCCTCATTGTTGTTGATGCGTACTCGAAATGGATCGAGTGCATCATTTTGAATTTGTGTACGACATCCACCACCGTGGAGAGTCTGAGTGTGGTCTTTGCGACCCACGGCTTGCCGGACATCCTGGTTAGCGATAATGGCCCATGTTTCACAAGCTACGAATTCTGGGAGTTCATGTTGGGTAATGGCATTAACCATGTCAGGACAGCACCGTTCAAGCCGGCCTCCAATGGCCAGGTGGAACGTGCGGTCCAAATCATAAAACAGGGCATGCTCAGGATTCAAGGACCCTCCCTTCAATGCTGCCTATCGCACCTCCTGGTGGCCTATAGGTCCCGACCGCACTCGCTCACGGGGGTCCCGCCCGCGGAGCTACTCATGAAACGAACACTCAAAACTCGGCTGTCCCTCATTCATCCAGTCCTGTCCGACATTGTTGAGGGCAAGCGCCAGTCCCAAAATGAGTACCATGACTGAAACTCAAGGGGGAGATGTATAGAAATCGATGACCCCGTATTTGTTCTCAATCACGCTTTGAGGCCCAAATGGCTTGAGGGTGCTGTAATAGACAAAGCGGGGAATAGGGCCATCGTGGTTAAACTTAACAATGGGCAGCTATGCCGCAAGCATCTGGACCAAGTAAAAAAAAAAGGTTCCTCATGGACACTGAGGAACCTGAGGAAGATCATGAGATGGTGTTCACACCACCGCCAGTGAATGAGCAACAAGAACATTCAGCAGCATGCACAGTCCCTGCGGTCAGCCCGGACAGGCCGGAATCACCACAGGGGACAGACACTCGCGCCAAGGCTCAACAACAGAGCCCCAACTGCGGCGCTCCACGAGAGAGCGCGGACCACCCGAGAGACTCAACCTATGATCCCAATAAGATGTTGGGGGGGGGGGGGGGAGGTGATGTCATGTATGTAACCTCTGTGTAACACCACTGCAATACTGTATCTACTTAAGCAATGCACACCTTGACCACAGGGGGCGAACTTGTGGGAGACACTCCTCACCTGGTCACCCAGGTATATAAAGGGAGGTCCCACGCAGGGTCATCACTTCTTGGTCCTGTGACTAAAGGTTCAGGTCATGGAGTGACCCTGTCCATAGAATGTGCCTCGTGTGGGTTTGTGGTATTGTGTAAGGACTTTACGGGAGGGATGAAATCTTCCCAGCTCCAATGGATCTTCTCCATCCACCTTCCTCCGAGTAGCGTTGGTCCATCACCTGCAACAATCCACAGAGGTAACTTGTGCACTGCGCCATCATGGAGTACCTTTACCTCCGCACTACCAACGACTGGGATAAGTTCATCGGTGTAGGTGCGCAGCTTTGCCTGAACCGGGACCAATTTGGGTCGTTCAGCTTGATTGTCCCATAGCTTCTCAAAGGCTTCTTGATTCATCACTGACTGGCTCAACCCCGTGTCCACTTCCATGGAGACTGAAGCGCCATCTATCTCAACTTCCATCCTCAACGGGGAACACTCGGTGGTGCAGGTAAACATGCCATATACCTCGTCGTGGGGCTGAGCTGCCTCTCTGACTACCATTTCATAATCTGCGCTGGATTCATGGCCATCTGCAGACTCTTCATCGACACAGTGAGTCATATTTCTCTTACACATTCGCTGGAGGTGGCCCTTTGTGCTGCAGCCTTTACACACATAGTCTTTAAAGCGACACTGGTGAGCCCTGTGATTCCCTCCACAACGCCAGCATGGAGCTACTCGGTTAGCCCCCCTCGGGGGACTCTGGGTTAAGGGACTCGGGGGCCTGTTCTCTCTCTCCCCTGAGAGGGTTCACGTTCTACAGTCCAGCCTCTAACAGGCACCACTCTGTGCACAGTACCTGCCGGGTTTGAGTCCTGAGGGTGAGACATCTGTCTAGAGCCGCAGGTCGAGGTCATGAACGCCGGGCTCACGGAGATGGCCTCCTGCAGGGTGACTGTGGTGCCCGCAGACAGTAGCTTAGGAAGAAGGCCCTCATGGCCGATTCCGATGACAAAGATATCCCACAGCGCTTTGTTGAGGTGGTTGCCGAAATCACACGGTGCAGCCAGCCTCCTGAGGTCTGCAGCATATCTCGCGATTTGCTGGCCTTCGGGCCGTCGGTGATCGTAGAACCGGTGTCTGGCTGTGAGGATGCTCTCCTTGGGCTTGAGTTGTTCTTGGATCAGTGTTACGAGCTCCTCGTACGCCTTGGTCATTGTCTTCGCTGGTGCCAGCAAGTCCCTGACAAGGCCATAGACGGTGGGCCCACAACTGGTTAGCAGGAGAGCTCTGCGCTTCCCAGCCAGTGTGGCCGGGTCGTCCCATAGAAACATAGAAAACAGGTGCAGGAGTAGGCCATTCGGCCCTTCGAGCCTGCACCGCCATTCAACAAGATCATGGCTGATCACCCACTCCAGCACCTCCCCCCCCACGCCCCCCGACCCCCCCAGCCGCAAGGACCACATCCAACTCCCTCCCGAACACATCCAATGAACCGGCATCAACAACTCTCTGCGGCAGGGAACCCCACAGGCCAACAACACCCCGAGTGAAGAGGTCTCTCCCAATCCCAGCTCCCAAACAGCCCACCCCCCCCCCCCCCCATCCCAAGAGCGTGCCCTCTCCCCCCCCCCCCGGCTCCGGACCCACCCAACACCGGGAACACGCCCCCCACCCCCCCGCACCCAACCCTCCCCGTCCCGTCAGAACTTTCCAAATGCCGAACACCCCCGGATGTCGAGCCCCCGCCCACCCCCCAGCCCCGGTCGCCCCGGAGCCACGCCCCCCCCCGCGACGCCAACCACACCACATCCATCAACCGCCACCTGCGCAGTCAACCCATCCACCCCACTCTGAACACTCCCCGCACCGAGGCACAGAGCCCCCAGGCCCGCCTCTCCAACACACTTCCCCCCCCCCCCCCCCCCCCACACCTGCCAGGTCGTTTGCTGTGAAGAAATGTTCGAGCCTCTCCACAAAGGCGTCTCAATCATCACCATCGGCGAACTGCTGCAACGTACCAAGGGTAGCCATTTTCGCGTGAAAGTCCGTCATCTCGTCGCCAGTTGTTATGTCTTTAGATGCTCTGATCATGACTCCACGGGGCAATGTGTTGTGCTTGAACTGTAGTGACCTTAGTCCTTTATTTGTTAACTCCAGAGTGAGGATCACACCTGGTGGCCTACCTGTTATACTAGGCCAGGCCCACCTGTACAGGTGACCTACAAGTCTCCCACTGCGGTGCCCCCCTGGTGGTACATCATATGTCATGGTACCAGCAGTAAACATGTCTGGATACATGACAATCACATTGCTGCTTGTGGGAGCTTGCTGTGTGCAAGACGGCTGCCGCGTTTCCCACATTACAACAGTGACCACACTCCAAAATTACTTCATTGGCTGTAAAGCGCTTTGAGACGTCCGGTGGTCATGAAAGGCGCTATATAAATCCAAGTCTTTCTTTGAGTTTAGATGACTGAAGGATGAACTAATACAACAACCACAACAACCTGTATTTATATAGCACCTATAACGTTGTGACACGTCCCAAGGCACGTCACAGGAGTATTATGGGATAAAATATTTGACACCGAGCCACATAAGGAGAGATTAGGGCAGATGAGAAGTAATTTGGAAGGAGCGTCTTAAAGGAGGAGAGAGAGGGAGTTCCAGAGCAACAGAAGGCACAGCCACCGACGGTGGAGCGATTATAATCAGGGATGGTCAGGGGGGCAGAATTAGAGGAGTGCAGACATCTCGGGGGGTTGTGGGGCTGGAGGAGATTACAGAGATAGGGAGGGGCGAGGGGCCACGGAGGGATTTGTAAACAAGGATAGGAATTTTGAAATCGAGGCGTTGTTTAACTGGGAGCCAATGTAGGTCGGCGAGCACAGGGGGTGATGGGTGAGTGGGACTGGGTGCGAGTTAGGACTCGGGGCACAGGGGGCGATGGGTGAGTGGGACTCGGTGCAAGTTAGGACACGGGGCAGTGAGCACAGGGGGTGATGGGTGAGTGGGACTCGGTGCGAGTTAGGACACGGGGCAGTGAGCACAGGGGGTGATGGGTGAGTGGGACTCGGTGCGAGTTAGGACACGGGGCAGCGAGCACAGGGGGTGATGGGTGAGCGGGACTCAGTGCGAGTTAGGACACGGGGGCAGCGAGCACAGGGGGTGATGGGTGAGCGGGACTCGGTGCGAGTTAGGACACGGGGCAGTGAGCACAGGGGGTGATGGGTGAGCGGGACTCGGTGCGAGTTAGGACACCGGGCAGTGAGCACAGGGGGTGATGGGTGAGCGGGACTCGGTGCGAGTTAGGACACGGGGGCAGCGAGCACAGGGGGTGATGGGTGAGCGGGACTCGGTGCGAGTTAGGACACGGGGCAGCGAGCACAGGGGGTGATGGGTGAGCGGGACTCGGTGCGAGTTAGGACACGGGGCAGCGAGCACAGGGGGTGATGGGTGAGCGGGACTTGGTGCGAGTTAGGACACGGGACAGTGAGCACAGGGGGTGATGGGTGAGTGGGACTGGGTGCGAGTTAGGCTCCTGTACTGCCCCTTTAAATCTGCTCACAGAAACCTTGGCTGGGTACTGTCCCTTTAAGTCCATTTGCAACAACCCTAACCCTGTACCGTCCCTTTAAATCCGCTCTCAGAAACCCTGGCTGGGTACTGCCCCTTTAAAGCCGCTCACAGCAACCCTAACCGTGTATTTCCCCTTTAAGTAGACGTGATGGGGGTTTGATTGCACACAGACCGTTGGCTGGGGGGATGGGCAGTTTATTTTTTGAAGTAGTGGACTTGTAATAGACATTCCCTCCGCCCTGCCCGAGGAGAGGCGTGAATTCCTGGATCTATTCCAGTGTGTCTCATTCTCCAGTGCCCTCTCCCCTCCCGGTCACAACAGAGGGGCTTCAGCGGGTAAACATGCAGGGGAATGTAACTCCGCAGTCATATTAACATTGACCACCAGCCCAGAGCCCCCTCCCAGATCTCCCTCGCTCCAGACTTTAAATCCCAGGGGAAGCTTCAGGCGAGAAGCCTTGACAACATCCACTTAAAGGAAGAGGGAGAGAGAAAGAGTCAGAGGGAGAGAGAGAGAAAAATGGAGAGAGACAAGAGAGAATGACAGAGTGTGAGAGGCAGCCAGAAAGACAGACAGAGAGATAGATAGAAACAGATCGAGAGAGATGGAGCGCGAAAGAGAGAAACAGAAAGAGAGATAAAGGCAGAGGGAACAGAGAGAGTGAGTGGAACAGAGAGAGACAGACAGAGAGAGAGAACGAGACAGAGAGAGAGAGAACGAGACAGACAGAGAGAGAGAGAGAGAGAGAGACAGACAGAGAGACAGAGAGAGAACAAGACAGACAGAGAGAGAGAGAGAGACAGACAGAGAGACAGAGAGAGAACGAGACAGAGAGAGAGACAGACAGAGACAGAGAGAGAACAAGACAGACAGAGAGAGAGAGAGAGACAGACAGACAGAGAGAGAACGAGACAGAGAGAGAGAGAACGAGACAGACAGAGAGAGAGAGAGAGCGAAACAGCGAGACAGAGAGTGAGAGAGGGACAGAGAGAGAGACAGGGAGAGAGTGAGAGAGACAGAGAGAGAGACAGGGAGGGAGAGAGAGAGCGACATAGAGAGAGAAAGAAAGAGAGAGAGAGAGACAGGGAGAGAGCAAGACAGAGAGAGAGAGAGACAGGGAGAGAGCAAGACAGAGAGAGAGAGACAGGGAGAGAGCAAGACAGAGAGAGAGAGAGAGGGAGAGAGAGAGAGAGAGAGAGACAGACAGAAAGAGAGAGACAAAGGGAGAGAGAGGGAGAGAGAGAGACAGAAAGAGAAAGAGAGAGACAGACAGACAGAAAGAGAGAGACAAAGGGAGAGAGAGGGAGACAGAAAGAGAAAGAGAGAGACAGAGTGTGGAAGAGACAGCGAGAAAGATAGAGGATAGATCGAAACAAATAGAGAGACAGGGTAAGAGAAAGAGAGAGAGAGGGAAAGATAGATAGAGAGCGACCGAGAGAGACAAACACAGAGAGGGAAAGAGAGAGAGAGAAACAGAGAGGCAGTGTGTGTGTGAGATTTTCAGCCTGAGCTGTGGGGCGAGCTGCTGGAACAACACTGCCCCCCCCCTGCGCCCCCACCCACTGAGTCGGGCTCTCCTCCCTCGGTCAGCTGGTCCCGTGTGAGTGACAGCTCCAAGGTGCGGGGAATTGTTGATGTCTCCACATTAGCCCAGGAGAGAGGACTGGGAAAGCAGACTGACAGAGAGCGAGAGGCGACATACAGCGAGTGTGCGAGCGATACAGACACAGCCCGCTCCCCCAGGTAAATCGTGTGGGGTTATATATCTGTGTGTGTCTTTGTGTGCGTTTCTCTGTCAGTGTGTGTGGGTGTGTCTTTGTGTGTCTGTATTTCTGTTAGCATGTGTGTGTGTCTGTAGTCTTTTGTTAGTATGTGTGTCTCCTTGTGTGTGTCTGTGTGTGTGTGCCTGTCTGCATCTTTGTGTGTGTCTATGTCTGTCTATTTCTTCAATATGTCTCGATCTGTGTGTGTGTGTGTCTCTCTGTCTCTGTGTGTGTCTGTCTGTGTGTGTCTCTCTGTCGGTATGTGTCTGTGTCTCTCTCTCTCTGTCTGTGTGTGTCTCTCTCTGTATGTGTGTCTCTCTGTCTCTCTCTGTCTGTGTGTGTCTCTCTCTGTATGTGTGTCTCTCTGTCTGTCTCTGTGTTTGTGTGTGTGTGTCTGTGTGTCTCTCTGTTGGTATGTGTCTGTCTCTGTCTGTTGGTCTGTGTGCGTCTTTCTGTCGGTATGTGTCTGTGTCTCTCCGTCTGTGTGTGTGTGTCTCTCTCCCTCTGTCAGTCTGTATCTGTGTCTCTCTCTCTGTCTGTGTGTGTGTGTGTGTCTCTCTCTCTCTCTGTCAGTCTGTATCTGTGTCTCTCTCTCTGTCTGTGTGTGTGTGTCTCTCTCTCTCTCTCTCTCTGTCAGTCTGTATCTGTGTCTCTCTCTCTGTCTGTGTGTGTGTGTGTGTGTGTCTCTCTCCCTCTGTCAGTCTGTATCTGTCTCTCTCTCTGTCTGTGTGTGTGTGTGTCTCTCTCTCCCTCTGTCAGTCTGTATCTGTGTCTCTCTCTCTGTCTGTGTGTGTGTGTGTGTGTCTCTCTCTCTCTCTCTCTTCCTCTGTCAGTCTGTATCTGTGTCTCTCTCTCTGTCTGTGTGTGTGTGTGTCTCTCTCTCTGTCAGTCTGTATCTGTGTGTCTCTCTCTGTCTGTGTGTGTCTCTCTCTCTCTCTCTCTCTCTGTCAGTCTGTATCTGTGTCTCTCTCTCTGTGTGTGTGTGTGTGTGTGTGTCTCTCTCTGTCAGTCTGTATCTGTGTCTCTGTGTGTGTGTGTGTGTGTGTGTGTCTCTCTCTCTCTGTCAGTCTGTATCTGTGTCTCTCTCTCTCTGTGTCTGTGTGTGTGTGTGTCTCTCTCTCTGTCTGTATCTGTGTCTCTCTCTCTGTCTGCGTGTGTCTCTCTCTCTCTCTGTCAGTCTGTATCTGTGTCTCTCTGTGTGTGTGTGTGTGTGTGTGTGTGTGTGTGTGTGTGTGTGTCTCTCTCTCTGTCAGTCTGTATCTGTGTGTCTCTCTCTCTGTCTGTGTGTGTGTGTGTGTGTCTCTCTCTCTCTCTCAGTCTGTATCTGTGTGTCTCTCTCTCTGTCTGTGTGTGTGTGTGGCTCTGTGACCTCTGGGCTGTCCACCTCTCTCCCTTCTGCCTTTGTAAATTGGGTATCAGCCTCTCCTTTACATTCCGCACGGAGCAGGAATTCCTGGAGGAGCTGGGGTTTTTGTTCCCGATCCGTGTTCCTCGAAGCCTGAGCAACAGCGACCTTGCCTTCAAGGTCGAACAGGTTCCAGGGGTCTGGGGTGGGGCGGGGGAGGGGGAGGGAGCGAGTGAGTGCGAGCTCGGAAAGCTGTGTGTGTGGGTCTTTGCTGTGTGTCAAACATCCTCATTCTATGAATAAACCTAAACCCTGCCCATGTCTGCAGCGCAAGAGCCTGTGTCACGATTCTCTCTCTCTCGCTGTGCGATATTTGACCATGAGGTGCATCGCCCCGGGACTGGTTTATTACTCAGGGTGCTAGGGAGAGGGTTACTGAGTGACAGTGTGAGGGAGCTGGATTAACATCAGTACAGATACAGTCAGTAACACAGGGTGCTGGGGGAGAGGGGTTACTGAGTGACAGTGTGAGGGAGCTGGATTAACATCAGTACAGATACAGTCAGTAACACAGGGTGCTGGGGGAGAGGGGTTACTGAGTGACAGTGTGAGGGAGCTGGATTAACATCAGTACAGATACAGTCAGTAACACAGGGTGCTGGGGGAGAGGGGTTACTGAGTGACAGTGTGAGGGAGCTGGATTAACATCAGTACAGATACAGTCAGTAACCAGGGTGCTGGGGGGGAGGGGTTACTGAGTGACAGTGTGAGTGAGCTGGATTAACGTCAGTACAGATACAGTCAGTAACACAGGGTGCTGGGGGAGAGGTTACTGAGTGACAGTGTGAGGGAGCTGGATTAACATCAGTACAGATACAGTCAGTAACAACAGGGTGCTGGGGGAGAGAGGTTACTGAGTGACAGTGTGAGGGAACTGGATTAACATCAGTACAGATACAGTCAGTAACACAGGGTGCTGGGGGAGAGGAGGTACTGAGTGACAGTGTGAGGGAGCTGGATTAACATCAGTACAGATACAGTCAGTAACACAGGGTGCTGGGGGAGAGGAGGTTACTGAGTGACAGTGTGAGGGAGCTGGATTAACATCAGTACAGATACAGTCAGTAACACAGGGTGCTGGGGGAGAGGTTACTGAGTGACAGTGTGAGGGAGCTGGATTAACATCAGTACAGATACAGTCAGTAACACAGGGTGCTGGGGGAGAGGAGGTTACTGAGTGACAGTGTGAGGGAGCTGGATTATCATCAGTACAGATAAAAATTCCCCATTATTTTCATTAAAGACGGTTTATAAATACAAATTGCGGTTGCAATATGCGCAGAATTGGTCGAGCATGAAATTGGGGAGCGCTTGTCTTGTCTACCCTCCAGACCCAAATATCGTTCCCCCGCGCTCAGTGTTTGGGTTCGCCAATAGAAAGAAAGAAAGATTTGGAGTTAGTCTGATCCTCGTTTACAAATCCCTCCATGGCCCTCGCCCCCTCCCTATCTCTGTAATCTCCTCCAGCCCCACAACCCCCCGAGATGTCTGCGCTCCTCTAATTCTGCCCTCCTGACCATCCCTGATTATAATCGCTCCACCATCGGTGGCCGTGCCTTCTGTTGCCTGGGGCCCCAAGCTCTGGAACTCCCTCCCTAAACCTCTCCACCTCTCTCTCCTCCTTCAAGACGCTCCTTAAAACCCACCTCTGTGACCCAGCTTTTGGCCACCTGTCTTAATTTCTCCTTTTGCGGTTCGGGGTCAAATTTTTAATCTTATAATACTCCTGTGAAGCGCCTTGGGACGTTTCACTTCGTGAAAGGCGCTATATAAATATAAGTTGTTGTTGTTGTATCGCGATTTTTCACGAGCACCTTGCGTCTCAAAGCGCTTTACAGCCAATGAAGTACTTTTGGAGTGCGGTCACTGTTGTAATGTGGGAAACGCCAATTTGCGCACAGCAAGCTCCCACACACACAGCGATGTGATAATGACCCAGATCATCTGTTTTTAGTTAATGTTGATTGAGGGATAAATATTGGCCCCAGGACACCGGGGATAACTATCCCCCCCCCCCCCCCCCCCACTGCTCTTCTTCCAAATAACGGGCATGGAGTCTTTTACGCCCACCCGAGAGAGCAGACGGGGCCCTCGGTTTAACGTCTCAGCCGAAAGACGGCACCTCCGACAGTGCGGCGCTCCCCTCAGCCCTGCACTGGGAGTGTCGGCCTGGATTTAGGTGCTCGCGTCCCTGGAGTGGGACTTGAACCCACGACCTTCTGACTCAGAGGCGAGGGGTGCTGCCCACTGAGACACAGCTGGTCCCTGAGGGTGAGGAAGGGATGCCCATGGAAATCCCCATGACCCAAGCGGAACCCTCGGGCTTGGGAACTCTGGAACGTGGTTGAATCAAGTCGAGGGGGGCAGAGAAGGCGAAAGAGGTTGGCCCCGCCCCCGCAACCTCTGGCAAGAAGAGGAAATGGCCCGACCCCAACAGGGCGGAGGTCAGAGGTCAGATTTTGAACCTGATCATCTCCGAGAGGCAAAAATGCGGCAGATGGAGTATAATGTGGGGAAAGTGTGAGGTTATCCACTTTGGCAGAAATAATAAAAAGCAAATTATAATTTAAATTGAGAATCATTGCAAAGTGCTGCAGTACAGAGGGACCTGGGGTTCCTGTGCATGAAACACAAAAAGTTAGTCTGCAGGTACAGCAAGTGATCAGGAAGGCCAATGGAATGTTGGCCTTTATTGCAAAGGGGGATAGAGTATAAAAGCAGAGAAGTCCTGCTACAACTGTACAGGGTATTGGTGAGGCCACACCTGGAGTACTGCGTGCAGTTTTGGTCTCCCGTATTTAAGGAAGGATACACTTGCATTGGAGGCAGTTCAGAGAAGGTTCACTCGGGGAAGTGGAGCTGAGTCCATGATCGGATCAGCCATGATCTTACTGAATGGCGGAGCAGGCTCGAGGGGCCGAATGGCCGACTCCTGCTCCTATTTCTTATGTTCTTCTGTCATTCTCCGTGTGAGGGACTGGTGACCTGAGGGTGGGGAGACTGTGGGAGGGGAGAGTGGTGCAGGGTGAGGGGAGGGGAGGGTGAGTGAGGGGGGGGGGGGTGAGTGAGGGAGGGGAGGGTGAGTGAGGGGAAGATAAGGGAGGGGAGGAGTGAGGGAAGGGAGGTGTGAGGGAAGGGAGGTGTGAGGGAGGGGAGGTGTGAGGGAGGGGAGGAGTGAGGGAGTGGAGACTGTTGGAGGGGATGTTGAGGGAGGGGAGGCTGAGAGAAGGGAGGCTGAGGGAAGGGAGGGGTGTGGGAGGAGAGGAGTGAGGGAGGGGAGGAGTGAGGGAGGGGAGGAGTGAGGGAGGGAAGGAGTGAGGGGGGGAGGTGTGAGGGAGGGGAGGAGTGAGGGAGGGGAGGAGTGAGGGAGCCGAGAGTGAGGGAGAGGAGAGTGAGGGAGGGGAGGTGTGAGGGAGGGTGGTTGTGTGAGGGGAGGCTGTGTGAGGGGAGGTGTGAGGGCAGGGAAGTGTGAGAGAGGGGAGGAGTGAGGGAGGGGAGGCTGAGGGAGGGAGGAGTGAGGGAG
>NC_091999.1:3580041-3585041 GCF_044704955.1 Pristiophorus japonicus
GGCGGGGATGAGGAGGACACAAGCGCAGAAAAGGGTTGGTGGGAATTATGCTGGGGGGGGTGGCGGGGTATGGAGTCGGTGATATTTGTCCTAACTCACTCTGCAGCCACACACACTGGTTAGGCCACAGCTGGAGCACTGCGTGCACAGTTCTGGTCACCACATTACAGGAACTATGTGATTGCACTGGAGAGGGTACAGAGGAGATTTACCAGGATGTTGCACTGGAGAGGGTACAGTGTAGATTTACCAGGATGTTGCACTGGAGAGGGGTACAGAGGAGATTTACCAGATGTTGCACTGGAGAGGGTACAGAGGAGATTTACCAGGATGTTGCACTGGAGAGGGTACAGAGGAGATTTACCAGGATGTTGCACTGGAGAGGGTACAGAGGAGATTTACCAGGATGTTGCACTGGAGAGGGTACAGAGGAGATTTACCAGGATGTTGCACTGGAGAGGTTACAGAGGAGATTTACCAGGATGTTGCACTGGAGAGGGTGCAGAGGAGATTTACCAGGATGTTGCACTGGGGAGGGTACAGGGGAGATTTACCAGGATGTTGCACTGGAGAGGGTACAGAGGAGATTTACCAGGATGTTGCACTGGAGAGGGTGCAGAGGAGATTTACCAGGATGTTGCACTGGAGAGGGTACAGAGGAGATTTACCAGGATGTTGCACTGGAGAGGGTACAGAGGAGATTTACCAGGATGTTGCACTGGAGAGGGTACAGAGGAGATTTACCAGGATGTTGCACTGGAGAGGGGTACAGAGGTGATTTACCAGGATGTTGCACTGGAGAGGGTGCAGAGGAGATTTACCAGGATGTTGCATTGGAGAGGGTGCAGAGGAGATTTACCAGGATGTTGCACTGGAGAGGGTACAGAGGAGATTTACCAGGATGTTGCACTGGAGAGGGTGCAGAGGAGATTTACCAGGATGTTGCACTGGAGAGGGTACAGAGGAGATTTACCAGGATGTTGCACTGGAGAGGGTACAGAGGAGATTTACCAGGATGTTGCACTGGAGAGGGTACAGAGGAGATTTACCAGGATGTTGCCGGGACTGGAGAATTTTAGCGATGAGGAAAGATTGGATAGGCTGGGGTTGTTTTCTTTGGAACAGAGGAGGCTGAGGGGAGACCTGATTGAGGTGTATAAAATGACGAGGGGCCTGGATAGAGTGGATAGGACGGACCTGTTTCCCTGGGCAGAGGGGTCAACAACCAGGGGCACAGATTGAAAGTAATTGGGGGGAGGTTTAGAGGGGATTTGAGGGGAAATGTCTTCACCCAGAGGGTGGAGGGGGTCTGGAGTGGAACTCACGGCCTGAAAGGGTGGTAGAGGCAGAAACCCTCACCACATTTAAAAAGTACTTGGATGTGCCCCTGAAGTGACGTAACCCACAGGAGTGTAGTCGCTGTTGTAATGTGGGAAACACCAATTTGCGCACAGCAAGCTCCCACAAACAGCAATGTGATAATGACCCAGATAATCTGTTTTTGTTATGTTGATTGAGGGATAAATATTGGCCCCAGGACACCGGGGATAACTCCCCCTGCTCTTCTTCCAAATAGTGGCCGTGGTATCTTTTACGTCCACCTGAGAGAGCAGACGGGGCCCTCGGTTTAACGTCTCATCCGAAATACGGCACCTCCGACAGTGCAGCGCTCCCTCAGCACTGCACTGGAGTGTCAGCTTAGATTTCCCTGGATTCTGGGGCGGGCCCAGTGGATTGGAAGACTGCAAATGTAACGCCCCTATTTAAAAAAGGAGGCAGACAGAAAGCAGGAAACTATAGACCAGTTAGCCTAACATCTGCGGTTGGGAAAATGCTGGAGTCCATTATTAAGGAAGCATTAGCGGGACATTTAAAGCATAATTCAATCAAGCAGAGTCAGCATGGTTTTATGAAGGGGAAATCATGTTTGACAAATTTGCTGGAGTTCTTTGAGGATGTAACGTGCAGGGTGGATAAGGGGGAACCAGTGGATGTGGTGTATTTGGATTTCCAGAAGGCATTCGATAAGGTGCCACATAAAAGGTTACTGCACAAGATAAAAGTTCACGGGGTTGGGGGTAATATATTAGCATGGATAGAGGATAGGCTAACTAACAGAAAACAGAGAGTCGGGATAAATGGTTCATTCTCGGGTTAGCAACCAGTAACTATTGGGGTGCCGCAGGGATCAGTGCTGGGTCCTCAACTATTTACAATCTATATTAATGACTTGGATGAAGGGACCGAGTGTAATGTAGCCAAGTTTGCTGATGATACAAAGATGGGCGGGAAAGCAAGTTGTGAGGAGGACACAAAGAATCTGCAAAGGGATATAGGCAGGCTCAGTGAGTGGGCAAGAATTTGGCAGATGCAGTATAATGTTCAAAAGTGTGAGGTTATCCACTTTGGCAGAAATAATAGAAAAGCAACTTATAATTTAAATGGAGAAAAATTACAAAATGCTGCAGTACAGCGGGACCTGGGGGTCCTTGTGCATGAAACACACAAGGTTAGTATGCAGGTACAGCAAGTGATCAGGAAGGCAAATAGAATGTTGGCCTTTATTGCAAAGGGGGATGGAGTATAAAAGCAGAGAAGTCCTGCTACAACTGTACAGGGGATTGGTGAGGCCACACCTGGAGTACTGCGTGCAGTTTTGGTCTCTGTATTTAAGGAGGGATATACTTGCATTGGAGGCAGTTCAGAGAAGGTTCACTCGGTTGATTCTGGAGATGAGGGGGTTGTCTTATGAAGAAAGGTTGAGCAGGTTGGGCCTCTACTCATTGGAGTTCAGAAGAATGAGAGGTGACCTTATCGAATTCTGAGGGGGCTCGAGATGCAGAGAGGATATTTCCCCTCGCGGGGGAATCTAGAACTAGGGGGCATAGTCTCAGAATAAGGGGCCGCCCATTTAAAACTGAGATGAGAAGGAATTTCTTCTCTCAGAGGGGTTGTAAATCTGTGGAATTCTCTGCCCCAGAGAGCTGTGGGGGCTGGGCCATTGAATGTATTTCAGGTGGAGATAGACAGATTTTTGAGCGATAAGGGAGTGAAGGGTTATGGGGAGCGGGCGGGGAAGTGGAGCTGAGTCCGTGATCAGATCAGCCGTGGTTATATTGAATGGCGGAGCAGGCTCGAGGGGCCGAATGGCCGACCCCTGCTCCTATTTCCTTCTTGTGTTCGATTTTTAGACTCTAGGGGAAATGAAAGGATATGGGGATCGGGTGGGAAAGTGGTTCTACGGTCGAATTACAGCGGGATTACATCTGATATATGACACAGAAACAGGCCATTGGACCCAACCAGTCCATGCCGGAGTTTATGCTCCACTCGAGCCCCCTCCCGTCTTTCCTCATCTAAATCTATCGGCATAACCCTCTATTCCCTTCTCCCCCATACGCTGGTCCAGCCTCCCCTTAAATGCATCGATAGTATTCGCCTCAACCCCTCCCTGTGGCAGCGAGTTCCACATTCTCACCGCTCTCTGGGTACAGACGTTTCTTCTGAATTCCCCCATTGGATTTCTTGGTGACTATCTTATATCGATGGCCTCCAGTTATGGTCTTCCCCACAAGTGGAAACACTCTCTCTGTATCCACTCTACCAAAACCTTTCCTCATTTTAAAGACCTCTATTAGGTTGCCCCTCAGCAGGCTCGAAGGGCCGTATGGCCTACCCCTGCTCCGAATTCTTATGCTCCTATGAGAAAGTTCTGAGAGGTGGGTGAGCTGGGGCAAGAGAGGAAGAGGGAGAGAGGGGAAGGGAGGGAGCAGGAGATGGGGAGCGAGGGAGAGAGAGGGGAAGGGAGGGAGCAGGAGATGGGGAGCGAGGGAGAGAGAGGGGAAGGGTGACAGAGATGGAAAGAGAGAGATAGGGAGGAAGAGTAAGATTGGGGAAGAGAAGAAGAGAGGGGGAGGGAGAGATAGGGACGAAAGAGAGATGGGGAAGAGAGAGAGATGGGGAACAATGATGTACACAACAACTCGTATTTATATAGTGCATTTAACATAGTGAAACGATCCAAGTATTGAGATTTTTAAAAATTTGACATTGAGCCACATAAGTAGAAGTTAGCGCAGGTGGCTTGGTCAAAGAGGTTGGTTTTAAGGAGCGTCTTGAAGGAGGAGAGAGAGGTAGAGAGGTGGAGAGGTTTAGGGAGGGAGTTCCAGAGCTTGGGGCCCAGGCAACAGAAGGCACGGCCACCGATGGTGGAGCGATTATAATCAGGGATGGTCAGGGGAGAAGAATTAGAGGAGTGTAGACATCTCGGTGGGGTTGTGGGGCTGGAGGAGATTACAGAGATAGGGAGGGGGCGAGGGCCATGGAGGGATTTGTAAACAAGGATGTGAATTTTGAAATTGAGGCGTTGCTTAGGTGAGCGGGACTCGGTGCGAGTTAGGACACGGGGGCAGCCGAGTTTTGGATCGCCTCGAGTTTACGCAGGGTAGAACGTGGGAGATAGACTTCGGGGAGGTTAGAGGGGCTCGAGAGATAAAGAGAGAGCAAGGGAGGCATAGAGAGAGAGAAGGAGGTAGTGAGGGAGAAGGACGCAGATAGAGAGGGGGTGACGACGTCTGAGAGGGAGGGAAAGAGAGAGAGGAGAGAGAGAGGAGGCAGAGAGAGATGAAGGCAGTCAGAGAGCCGGAACACAGGCCCCTGCCTCGGCCTGTTCCAGATCCGTGGGAGGGCAGCAGGGCTGGTTAGACAGCCCGACCTTGCTGCAGTTATGGGAGGGTGTTGTCACAGATTTAACACCGAGCCCCGTAAGGAGAAATTCGCGCAGGTGACCAAAAGCTTGATCGAAGTCACCATCGTAGGCAGGCCCTCGGAATCGAGGAAGACTTGCCTCCACTCTAACAGTGAGTCCTCAGGTGGCTGAACAGTCCAATACAGGAACCACAGTCCCTGTCACAGGTGGGACAGACAGTGGTTGAGGGAAGGGGAGGGTGGGACTGGTTTGCCGCACGCTCCTTCCGCTGCCTGCGCTTGCTTTCTGCACG
>NC_091999.1:3595041-3654499 GCF_044704955.1 Pristiophorus japonicus
TTTACTCTGTATCTAACCCCCTGTACCTCCCCTGGGAGTGTTTGATGGGACAGTGTAGAGGGAGCTTTACTCTGTATCTAACCCCCTGTACCTCCCCTGGGAGTGTTTGATGGGACAGTGTAGAGGGAGCTTTACTCTGTATCTAACCCCGTGCTGTACCTCCCCTGGGAGTGTTTGATGGGACAGTGTAGGGAGAGCTTTACTCTGTATCTAACCCCGTGCTGTACCTCCCCTGGGAGTGTTTGATGGGACAGTGTAGTGAGGCGGCTGGAATTGTAAATTCCTTCTGTGGCCGTGGGCGAACTGGGAACAGAAGGGATGTTGTTAAGCCGCTGTAAATAGTTCTCTTGTTGTCTTTCGGTGTCTGGCCCAGGCTGATAAAGGGAGCCATAAATCACTCTCGAGAAGTTTAATGTCCTGGCCTATGCCGCTGAAGGCCCGGACCCGTTGCCGGGCAACAGGCCCCCTCCCCGCCCTCCCCCGCTCCCCCCACCAACCCCCGCTCGTGTCGCCTGCCTTCTGGTACCTCGCAGCGACAGCACCGCGTGATCCCACTCCGAGAGTGAGGCATCCCGCTCCCGATCTCCGCCTCCTGTCCGGCCGGAAGTTGCCGATGATGTTGAGGGGCAGGAATCCTGGCTGATTCCCAGCCATCCCGCCCATACTCACCCAGGAGTTGCTGAGACCAATTTATTTAAAAAATAATTTGTTCCCGGGATGTGGGCGTCGCTGGCACGGCCGGCATTTATTGCCCATCCCTAATTGCCCCTGGAGAAAAGGTGGTGGTGAGCCGCCTTCTTGAACCGCTGCAGTCCCAAATGGTGAAGGTGCTCCCACAGTGCTGTTCGGGAGGGAGTTCCAGGATTTTCCAGTGCGCCAGTGCAGCCTTCGGTCTCCTGAGGAAGAGACTGTTCGAAGACCAGACCCTCAAATCCACCACCAAGCTCATGGTCTACAGGGCTGTAGTGATACCCGCCCTCCTGTGTGGCTCAGAGACGTGGAGCATGTACAGCAGACACCTCAAGTCGCTGGAGAAATACCACCAACGTTGTCTCCGCAAGATCCTGCAAATCCCCCCGGGATTACAACGTTAGCGTCCTCGACCAGGCCCAACATCCCCAGCATCGAAGCACTGACCACACACTTGACCAGCTCCGCTGGGCAGGGCCACATTGTCCGCATGGCCCCCCCGACACGAGACTCCCAAAGCGAGCGCTCTACTCGGAACTCCTTCGCGGCAAGCGAGCCCCAGGTGGGCAGAGGAAACGTTACAAGGGACCACCCTCAAAGCCTCCCCTGATAAAGTGCAACATCCCCACCGACACCTGGGAGTCCCTGGCCCAAAGACCAGTCCCGCCCCTAAGTGGAGGAAGTGCATCCGGGAGGGGCGCTGAGCACCTCGAGTCTCGTCGCCGAGAGCACGCAGAAAGCAAGCGCAGGCAGCGGAAGGAGCGTGCGGCAAACCAGTCCCACCCTCCCCTTCCCTCAACCACTGTCTGTCCCACCTGTGACAGGGACTGTGGTTCCTGTATTGGGCTGTTCAGCCACCTAAGGACTCACTTTTAGAGTGGGAGCAAGACTTCCTCGATTCCGAGGGACTGCCTCTGATGACGATTAAGGTGCTCCCACAGTGCTGTTAGGGAGGGAGTTCCAGGATTGTGACCCAGCGACGATGAAGGAACGGCCGATATATTCCCAAGTCGGGATGGTGTGTGACTGGGAGGGGAACGTGGAGGTGGTGGTGTTCCCATGGACCTGCTGCCCTGGTCCTTCTAGGGGGTAGAGGTCGCGGGTTTGGGAGGTGCTGCCGAAGAAGCCTTGGCGAGTTGCCGCGGTGCGTCTTGTAGACGGTGCACACTGCAGCCAGGGGGCGCCGGTGGTGGAGGGAGTGAGTGTTGAAGGTGGTGGGTAGCGTGTCGATCGAGCGGGCCTGCTTTGTCCTGGATGGTGTCGAGCTTCTCGAGTGTTGTTGGAGCTGCAACTCATCCAGGCAAGTGGGGAGTGTTCCATCACACTCCTGACTTGTGTCTTGTGGATGGTGGGAAGGCGATGGGGATTACCAATTGAAGGCCCTCGCCTGTCCCCAGTCAGAATCACTCAGCACAGACCAGGAGTAGGCCATTTGGCCCCTCGAGCCCGCTCCGCCATTCAATGAGATCAAGGCTGATCTGTGTCTTAACTCCCCACACCCGCCTTTGCCCCATGTCCCTTAATACCTGGGGTTAACAAGTGTCAATCTCAGATTTAAATTTAACAATTGACCTCGTATCAAATTGCCGTTTGCGGAAGAGCGTTCCAAAGTTCTACCCCGCTTTGCATGGAGATGGGAGTATAAAAGCAGGGAAGTCCTGCTACAACTGTACAGGGTATTGGTGAGGCCACACCTGGAGTACTGCGTGCAGTTTTGGTCTCCGTATTTCAGGAAGGATATACTGTCATTGGAGGCTGTTCAGAGAAGGTTCACTGGGTTGATTCCGGAGATGAGGGGGTTGTCTTATGAGGAAAGGTTGAGTAGGTTGAGCCTGTACGCATTACAGTTCAGAAGAATGAGAGGTGATCTTATCGAAATGTGTAAGATTCTGAGGGGGCTCGACAAGGTGGATGCAGAGAGGATGTTTCCCCTCGTGGGGGAATCTAGAACTAGGGGGGCATTGTCTCAGAACTACGGGCCGCCCATTTAAAACTGAGATGAGGATGAATTCCTTCTCTCAGAGGGTTGTAAATCTGTGGAATTCTCTGCCCCAGAGAGCTGTGGGGGCTGGGTCATTGAATATATTTAAGGTGGAGATAGACAGATTTTTGAGCGATAAGGGAGTGAAGGGTTATGGGGAGCGGGCGGGGAAGTGGAGCTGAGTCCATGATCAGATCAGCCATGATCTTATTGAATGGTGGAGCAGGCTCGAGGGGCCGAATGGCCGACTCCTGCTCCTATTTCTTATGTTTTGATCGTTATGAAGAGTTTCCTAATTTCACTCCTGATAGGCCAGGCTCTCATTTTTAGACGCTGCTCCCTAGTCCTTGAATCCCCAACCAGCAGTATTATTTTTCTCTCTCGAACCTATCAGTTTCCCCATAATATCCTGAAAACTTCGATCAAATCACCCCTGTTACACAGGAACAGGAGGAGGCCGTTCAGCCCCTCGGGCCTGTTACACAGGAACAGGAGGAGGCCCATTCAGCTCCTCGGGCCTGTAACACAGGAACAGGAGGAGGCCCATTCAGCTCCTCGGGCCTGTTACACAGGAACAGGAGGAGGCCCATTCAGCCCCTCGAGCCTGTTACACAGGAACAGGAGGAGGCCATTCAGCCCCTCGGGCCTGTTACACAGGAACAGGAGGAGGCCCATTCAGCCCCTCGGGCCTGTTACACAGGGACAGGAGGAGGCCCATTCAGTCCCTCGAGCCTGTTACACAGGAACAGGAGGAGGACATTCAGCCCCTCGAGCCTGTTACATAGGAACAGGAGGAGGACATTCAGCCCCTCGAGCCTGTTACATAGGAACAGGAGGAGGCCATTCAGTCCCTCGAGCCTGTTACACAGGAACAGGAGGAGGCCATTCAGCCCCTCGAGCCTGTTACATAGGAACAGGAGGAGGCCCATTCAGCCCCTCGAGCCTATTACACAGGAACAGGAGGAGGCCATTCAGCCGCTCGAGCCTGTTACATAGGAACAGGAGGAGGCCCATTCAGCCCCTCGAGCCTGTTACATAGGAACAGGAGGCCATTCAGCCCCTCGAGCCTGTTACATAGGAACAGGAGGAGGCCATTCAGTCCCTCGGGCCTGTTACATAGGAACAGGAGGAGGCCATTCAGCCCCTCGGGCCTGTTACACAGGAACAGGAGGAGGCCAGTCAGCCCCTTGAGCCTGTTACACAGGAACAGGAGGAGGCCCATTCAGCCCCTCGAGCCTGTTACATAGGAACAGGAGGCCATTCAGCCCCTCGAGCCTGTTACATAGGAACAGGAGGAGGCCATTCAGCCCCTCGAGCCTGTTACATAGGAACAGGAGGCCATTCAGCCCCTCGAGCCTGTTACACAGGAACAGGAGGAGGCCATTCAGCCCCTCGGGCCTGTTACACAGGAACAGGAGGAGGCCCATTCAGCCCCTCGAGCCTGTTGCACAGGAACAGGAGGAGGCCCATTCAGCCCCTCGGGCCTGTTACATAGGAACAGGAGGAGGCCATTCAGCCCCTCGGGCCTGTTACACAGGAACAGGAGGAGGCCCATTCAGCCCCTCGAGCCTGTTACACAGGAACAGGAGGAGGCCCATTCAGCCCCTCGAGCCTGTTACACAGGAACAGGAGGAGGCCCATTCAGCCCCTCGAGCCTGTTACACAGGAACACAACCCGAGTTGGTGTAATCGCTCCTCATACTTTAACCCCCCGAGTCGTGTATCGCTCTGGTAAACCTACGCTGCACTCCCTCCCAAGCCCAATATATCTTTCCTCAGGTGTGGAGCATAGAACTGCTCGCAGTGCTCCAGGTGTGGTCTAACCTGGGCTTTGTATAGCTGCGGCATAATCTCTACACCCTTGTGTTCACAGTCCTCTCGATATAAAGGCCAGCGTTCCTGTTTGATCATTTGCTGTACCTGTTCCTGACATTTTAATGATTGATGTACCCACCGCCCCCCCCACCCCCCCAAAGTCTCTCTGGAGACCCACTGTTTATAGCTGTGAACCATTTAGAACGTACACTGTTCTGTCATTTCTCGTTCTAAAGTGGATGGTCTCACATTTGCCGACAATGAAATCCATTTGCCACAGTTTTGCCCATTTGCTTAAGTCTATTAATGTCCCTTTGTAACTTTCTGCTTCCTTCCACACTGCTGACAATGTCGCCTATCTTTGTCTCCGCACCAGATTTGCCGATGTGGCACTCTCTCCCGTCGTCTAAATAGTGAATAAATAGGGTGAATGTTTGAGGCCCCGACGCAGATCCCTGCAGGGCACCTCCACTCAAATCCTGACTATTAGAGTTCCTGTGCTTGAAAGGCTGAATGGGCCTCCTCCTGTCCCTGTGTAACAGGCCCGAGGGGCTGAATGGGCCTCCTCCTGTCCCTGTGTAACAGGCCCGAGGGGCTGAATGGGCCTCCTCCTGTTCCTATGTAACAGGCCCGAGGGGCTGAATGGGCCTCCTCCTGTTCCTATGTAACAGGCTCGAGGGGCTGAATGGCCTCCTCCTGTTCCTGTGTAACAGGCCCGAGGGGCTGAATGGCCTCCTCCTGTTCCTGTGTAACAGGCCCGAGGGGCTGAATGGGCCTCCACCTGTTCCTGTGTAACAGGCCCGAGGGACTGAATGGGCCTCCTCCTGTTCCTGTGTAACAGGCTCGAGGGGCTGAATGGGCCTCCTCCTGTTCCTGTGTAACAGGCCCGAGGGGCTGAATGGTCTCCTCCTGTTCCTGTGTAACAGGCCCGAGGGGCTGAATGGCCTCCTGTTCCTATGTAACAGGCCCGAGGGGCTGAATGGGCCTCTTCCTGTTCCTGTGTAACAGGCCCGAGGGGCTGAATGGGCCTCCCCCTGTTCCTGTGTAACAAGCCCGAGGGGCTGAACGGCCTCCTCCTGTTCCTGTGTAACTGTCGGAGGGGCAGTACTGAGGGAGCCCCGCACTGTCAGAGGGGCAGTACTGAGGGAGCGCCGCACTGTCGGAGGGGCAGTACTGAGGGAGCGCCGCACTGTCGGAGGGGCAGTACTGAGGGAGTGCCGCACTGTCGGAGGGGCAGTACTGAGGGAGTGCCGCACTGTCGGAGGGGCAGTACTGAGGGAGTGCCGCACTGTCGGAGGGGTAGTACTGAGGGAGCGCCGCACTGTCGGAAGGGCAGTACTGAGGGAGCGCTGCACTGTCGGAGGGGCAGTACTGAGGGAGCGCCGCACTGTCGGAGGGGCAGTACTGAGGGAGCGCCGCACTGTCGGAGGGGCAGTACTGAGGGAGTGCTGCACTGTCGGAGGGGCAGTACTGAGGGAGCGCCGCACTGTCGGAGGGGCAGTACTGAGGGAGTGCCGCACTATCGGAGGGGCAGTTAATGATCCCACGGCCACTAATGGAAGATGAACAGAAGAGTTCTCTCCCCAGTGTCGTGGGCCCCAATATTTCTCCCCCAACCAGTGTCAGTAAAGAGGACGGACTGATCAAGACCCTGCTCCCGGGAGTGTAGTGGAGCCCGCGATTAGGCCGCAGTGTGGATATCGGATGGGGAGCTCTGTACTCTCGCAGAGCAGGGTGTGGGCTAGGCACAGAGGCTCCGGACTCCCACCCTCGGGAAACACTGGCACTGACTGAGTGTCTGCCTGTTGTACAGTCCCGCCCATTACACTCTCAAAACACACGCTGTCTCTCTGTCTCACTCCCTCTCTCTATCTCTTTCTCTCTGCTTCTCTCTCTCGCTCTGTCTCTCTCTGTCTCACTCCCTCTCGCTCTCTCTTTCTCTCTGCTTCTCTCTCTCGCTCTCTCTCTCTCTGTTTCACTCCCTCTCACGCTCTCTTTCTCTCTGCTTCTGTCTCACTCTCTCTCTCTCTCTGTTTCACTCCCTCTCTCTCTGCTTCTCTCCTTTTCTATCTGTCTCTCTCACCCTCAACCTGTGTCTCTCCCTCCCGTTCTCGCTCTCTCTCCCCCCTCTCTCTATCTGAGATTCTCTCCCTCTGTCTTTCTCTCTATCTGTTTCTCCAATTTTCTCTGTCTCTTCTCCTCTCTCTGTCTCTGTCCCACCCTCTCCCTCTCTGTTTTTCTCTCCCCTCTCTCTGTGTCTGTCTCTCTCTCTCCCTCTCTGTCACTCAGTCTTTGTCTCGCTTTCTCTCGCGCTGTCCCCCTCGCTCTCTGTGTCTCTCTCCGCCTCCCTCCCACTCACTCCCTCCCCCTCGCTCTCTGTCTCTCTCTCTCCGCCTCCCTCCCACTCACTCCCTCCCCCTCGCTCTCTGTCTCTCTCTCTCCGCCTCCCTCCCACTCACTCCCTCCCCCTCGCTCTCTGTCTCTCTCTCTCAACCCCCTCCCGCTTGCTCCCTGTGTCTGTCTCTCCCCACTCCCTTTCTCTCCCTCTCCTCCCCCTCTCTCTATCCCCCTCACTCCTCCCCTCCCTTTCTCTCCCCCTCTCCCTCCCTTTACCTCTCTCCCCATCCCCTGCTCCCACCCTTTCTCTCTCTCACCCCCTCTCGCCCTCTCCTCCCTTTTTCTCTTTCTCTCTCCCTCATCCTCTCCCCTTCCCTCCCTCTCTCTCTCTCCTCCTCCCCTTCCTTTCTCATTCACTCCCCCTCCCTCGCTCTCCCTCCCCCTCCCTTTCTCTCTCTCTCCCCTTTTCCCTCCCTTTCTCTCCCCCGCTCTGTGTTGGGGCCTCCCTCTCCCCCTCTCTTCCTCCCCCTCCCTCTCTCCCCTCCATCCCCCCCTCTCTCCCCATCCCGCCCCCCTTTCTCCCCTCCATCCCTCTCCCTCCCTCTCTTCCTCCCCCTCCCTCCCTACCCCCTCTCTCCCCCTCCCTCTTCCACTCTCTCCCCACCTCCCTCCCTCTCCCCCTCCCTCCGCCCCTCTCTCCCCCCCCCCCCTCTCCCTCCCTCCCTCTCCCACTCCCTCCCCCACACCCCCTACCCTCTCTCCCCCCTTCTCCCCCTCTCTCCCTCCCTCCCTCCCCTCCACCCCCTCCCCTCTCTCCCCTCCCTCACCCCTCCCTCCCCCCTCTCTCCCCTCCCTCTCCCCCTCTCTCCCGCTCCCCCTCCCTCCCCTCCACCCCCTCCCCTCTCTCCCCCCCTCCCTCTCCCCCTCTCTCCCGCTCCCCCTCCCTCCCCTCCACCCCCTCCCTTCTCTCCCCTCCCTCCCTCCCCTCCCTCCCCTCTCTCCCCTCTCTCCCCCCTCTCTGCCCCCCCGCCCCTCCCTCTCCCCCTCTCTCCCTCCCTCCCCTCCACCCCCTCCCCCTCTCTCCCCTCCCTCCCCGCTCTCCCCCCGCCCTCTCCCCCAGCCCCTCTCCCTGTGTGGCTGCCTCTCTCCCACGTGACGTTGCCCGGCCTGTGTGTTGACATTGTTGGCTCCAGTCCCGTTTATCGCTGTGTGGAGTCACACAGTCCCCTCGGGCTGACTGCTGCCGGAAGCTTCTGTCTCAGGCTGAAGGTGACCTTACTTGTTTGTGGCAGACCAGCTCGCCGGCGGGGGGAGGAGAGTCTGTGCAGGGAGGGGGGGGTCTGAGGTGGGCAGGGCGGGGGAGGGGAGGGGGTCTGAGGTGGGCAGAGCGGGGGAGGGGAGGGGGTCTGAGGTAGGCAGGGGGGGAGGGGGGGGTCTGAGGTGGGCAGGGGGGGAGGGGGGGTCTGAGGTGGGCAGGGGGGGAGGGGGGGTCTGAGGTGGACAGGGCGGGGGAGGGGAGGGGGTCTGAGGTGGGCAGGGGGGGAGGGGAGGGGGTCTGAGGTGGGCGGGGGAGGGGGGAGGGGGTCTGAAGGGGGCAGGACGGGGGAGGGAGGGTCTGAGGTGGGCAGGGCGGGGGAGGGAGGGTCTGAGGTAGGCAGGGGGGGGAGGGGAGGGGGTCTGAGGTGGGCGGGGAAGGGGGGAGGGGGTCTGAAGGGGGCAGGGCGGTGGAGGGGAGGGGGTCTGAAGGGGGCAGGGCGGGGGAGGGGTCTGAGGTGGGCAGGGCGGGGGAGGGAGGGTCTGAGGTAGGCAGGGGGGGGGGAGGGGAGGGGGTCTGAGGTGGGCGGGGGAGGGGGAGGGGGTCTGAAGGGGGCAGGACGGGGGAGGGAGGGTCTGAGGTAGGCAGGGCAGGGAGGGGAGGGTCTGAGGTGGGCAGGGCGGTGGAGGGGAGGGGGTCTGAAGGGGGCAGGGCGGGGGAGGGGAGGGGGTCTGAGGTGGGCAGGGCGGGGGAGGGGAGGGGGTCTGAAGAGGGCAGGGCGGGGGAGGGGGGAGGGGTCTGAGGTGGGAAGGGCGGGGGAGGGGAGGGGGTCTGAGGTGGGCAGGGCGGGGGAGGGGAGGGGGTCTGAAGGGGGCAGGGCGGGGGAGGGTCTGAGCTGGGCAGGGACGGGGGATGGGGGGGTCTGAGCTGGGCAGGGACGGGGGAGGGGGATTTTGAGTGAATGGCCGCTCATCCTCTCCTTTCTTAACATGGCACCCAATTTAACAACGGTGTGATGCCGAGCGACACCGCTATCAGAGACTGAGACCCGTCCCCCCCTCCCTCGGTGTGGTACTGAGCCCCACACAGAGCGGGGAGAGCCCAGCTTGCATACCCCCCCCCCGCCCCTGCATTGCGTGAGCTGATCTCATCTGGTTGGCGGTGGGAGGGGGAGGGGAGAAGGGTTGCCAATGGGGTTGCCAAGAGGGGACGCCTGGGGTTGGGTGAGGGCGGTGTGTGTGGGGTGCAGAACCAGGCCTGGGTTCTGGCTCCTGACCATCCGTGGTGTGAGCAGTACGGTGGCACTGCCCCCCATGGTCAAATAGCTGCCACTCACCTGAGGGAGAGAAACACTCACACCTGTCCAACTGGGAACGAGGGCTCTGAGAGGGTTAATCCCCTCCGATAGGGACAGGCTGCCCCAGTGTCTGTAACTGGGAGAGAGGTGGGTGAGAGTGGGTTAATCCTTTCTTCTGTGTTTGATGCCATGGACCTTTTGTTCGTCCGTGGCTATGGTGACGGTACCCTTTGCCGGGACTATCCACGGAGCACAGGACTGGCACGACCTGGTCCCAGATACAGCAAAGTCCAAAGTCTCGAGTTGAGCGAGAACTCACTTTGAAGTGGTGCTTGCACCCGGCAATATTAATTTTTTTCTCTCAATTCAAGTCCCTCCCTCTCAGAAGAGACCGACTCCTCGCTGGGGCAAGGGTCTCACGGGAACAGCCCACCCGTCGAGAGCTCACATACAGGAACTGACAGTGAGACACACAGGGGGTCTGTACAGTACAGGACAGGGTGTGAATTGTTCCCTTAGACTGGGAGACACCAGTCAGTGTACAGATATCTCCCTGAGGGAGAGGGGACTGAGAGACACCAGTCAGTGTACAGATATCTCCCCAAGGGAGAGGGGACTGAGAGACACCAGTCAGTGTACAGATATCTCCCTGAGGGAGAGGGACTGAGAGACACCAGTCAGTGTACAGATATCTCCCTGAGGGAGAGGGACTGAGAGACACCAGTCAGTGTACAGATATCTCCCTGAGGGAGAGGGGACTGAGAGACACCAGTCAGTGTACAGATATCTCCCTGAGGGAGAGGGACTGAGAGACACCAGTCAGTGTACAGATATCTCCCTGAGGGAGAGGGGACTGAGAGACACCAGTCAGTGTACAGATATCTCCCTGAGGGAGAGGGGACTGAGAGACACCAGTCAGTGTACAGATATCTCCCTGAGGGAGAGGGACTGAGAGACACCAGTCAGTGTACAGATATCTCCCTGAGGGAGAGGGACTGAGAGACACCAGTCAGTGTGTGATACCTCTTGGAGACATTGGCGTTAATACTAAGTGCACAACAATCGTTCTCTGACTAGTTGAGTTCCTCCATTGACCTGTGGTTGCAAGTTGTTGAACGGGGACGCAGTGAATGATGAATCACGAAGTCCCTATTTAAAGCACCTCTTGGTGTCAAATTGGGTTCAGCGAGTCATTAGGACTGAACTTCATTACTGCTTGTTTAATCTTGCCATCTGCACCCTGGTGCCTTACTGTGAAAGCTTTCTGAAGTAACACAAACTGCTTTCTGATATCGTATCACTCGTCGCGGGGAATCAAACGGAATTCAGGCAGCAGGTGCCAGACACAGAGTAAACATCCAACCCCTTCCCACACTCCCATTGTACATAATCCCACAGACCCAACCCCTTCCCATTCACTCCCATTGTACACAATCCCAATGGACACAACCCCCCCCCACAGACCCAACCCCTTCCCATTCACTCCCATTGTACACAATCCCACAGACCCAACTCCTTCCCATTCACTCCCATTGTACACAATCCCAATGGACACAACCCCCCACCCCCACAGACCCAACCCCTTCCCATTCACTCCCATTGTACAAATCCCACAGACCCAACCCCTTCCCATTCACTCCCATTGTACACAATCCCAATGGACCCAACCCCTTCCCATTCAATCCCATTGTACACAATCCCAATGGACACAACCCCCCCCACAGACCCAAACCCTTCCCATTCACTCCCATTGTACATAATCCCAATGGACACAACACCCCCACAGACCCAACCCCTTCCCATTCACTCCCATTGTATACAATCCCACAGACCCAACTCCTTCCCATTCACTCCCATTGTACACAATCCTACAGACCCAACCCCTTCCCATTCACTCCCATTGTACACAATCCCAATAGATCCAACTCCTTCCCATTCACTCCCATTGTACACAATCCCAATGGACCCAACCCCTTCCCATTCACTCCCATTGTACACAATCCCAATGGACCCAACTCCTTCCCACTCACTCCCATTGTACACAATCCCACAGATCCAACTCCTTCCCACTCACTCCCATTGTACACAATCCCAATGGACACAACCCCCCCCCCCACAGACCCAACCCCTTCCCATTCACTCCCATTGTACACAATCCCACAGACCCAACCCCTTCCCATTCACTCCCATTGTACACAATCCCACAGACCCAACCCCTTCCCATTCACTCCCAGTGTACACAATCCCAGTGGACCTAACCCCTTCCCATTCACTCCCATTGTACACAATCCCACAGACCCAACCCCTTCCCATTCACTCCCATTGTACACAATCCCACAGACCCAACCCCTTCCCATTCACTCCCATTGTACACAATCCCAATGGACCTCACCCCTTCCCATTCACTCCCATTGTACACAATCCCAATGGACCCAACCCCTTCCCATTCACTCCCATTGTACACAATCCCACAGACCCAACCCCTTCCTATTCACTCCCATTGTACACAATCCCACAGACCCAACCCCTTCCCATTCACTCTCACTGTACACAATCCCACAGACCCAACCCCTTCCCATTCACTCCCATTGTACACAATCCCAATGGACACAACCCCCCACCCCCACAGACCCAACCCCTTCCCATTCACTCCCATTGTACAAATCCCACAGACCCAATCCCTTCCCATTCACTCCCATTGTACACAATCCCAATGGACCCAACCCCTTCCCATTCACTCCCATTGTACACAATCCCAATGGACACAACCCCCCCCACAGACCCAAACCCTTCCCATTCACTCCCATTGTACATAATCCCAATGGACACAACCCCCCCCACAGACCCAACCCCTTCCCATTCACTCCCATTGTATACAATCCCACAGACCCAACTCCTTCCCATTCACTCCCATTGTACACAATCCCACAGACCCAACCCCTTCCCATTCACTCCCATTGTACACAATCCCAATAGATCCAACTCCTTCCCATTCACTCCCATTGTACACAATCCCAATGGACCCAACCCCTTCCCATTCACTCCCATTGTACACAATCCCAATGGACCCAACTCCTTCCCACTCACTCCCATTGTACACAATCCCACAGATCCAACTCCTTCCCACTCACTCCCATTGTACACAATCCCAATGGACACAACACCCCCGCCCCCACAGACCCAACCCCTTCCCATTCACTCCCATTGTACACAATCCCACAGACCCAACCCCTTCCCATTCACTCCCATTGTACATAATCCCACAGACCCAACCCCTTCCCATTCACTCCCACTGTACACAATCCCAATGGACCCAACCCCTTCCCATTCACTCCCATTGTACACAATCCCAATGGACCCAACCCCTTCCCATTCACTCCCATTGTACACAATCCCAATGGATACAACCCCTTCCTATTCACTCCCATTGTACACAATCCCAATGGACCCAAACCTCTTCCCATTCGCTCCCATTGTACACAATCCCAATAGATACAACCCCTTCCCATTCACTCCCATTGTACACAATCCCAATGTACCCAAACCCTTCCCATTCACTCCCATTGTACACAATCCCAATGTACCCAAACCCTTCCCATTCACCCCCAGTGTACACAATCCCAATGGACCAAACCCCTTCCCATTCACCCCCAGTGTACACAATCCCAATGGACCCAACCCCTTCCCATTCACCCCCAGTGTACACAATCCCAATGGACCCAATCCCTTCCCATTCACCCCCATTGTACACAATCCCAATGGACCCAGCCCCTTCCCATTCACTCCCATTGTACACAATCCCAATGGACACAACACCTCTCCATTCACTCCCATTGTACACAATCCCAATGGACCCAACCCCTTCCCATTCACTCCCATTGTACACAATCCCAATGGACCCAGCCCCTTCCCATTCACTCCCATTGTACACAATCCCAATGGACACAACACCTCTCCATTCACTCCCATTGTACACAATCCCAATGGACACAACCTCTTCCCATTCACTCCCATTGTACACAATCCCAATGGACCCAACCCCTTCCCATTCACCCCCAGTGTGCACAATCCCAATGGACCCAACCCCTTCCCATTCACCCCCAGTGTACACAATCCCAATGGACACAACACCTCTCCATTCACTCCCATTGTACACAATCCCAATGGACACAACCTCTTCCCATTCACTCCCATTGTACACAATCCCAATGGACCCAACCCCTTCCCATTCACCCCCAGTGTACACAATCCCAATGCACCCAACCCCTTCCCATTCACTCCCATTATACACAATCCCAATGGACCCAACCCCTTTCCCATTCACTCCCATTGTACACAATCCCAATGGACCCAACCACTTCCCATTCACTCCCAGTGTACACAATCCCAATGGACCCAACCCCTTCCCATTCACTCCCATTATACACAATCCCAATGGACCCAACCCCTTTCCCATTCACTCCCATTGTACACAATCCCAATGGACCCAACCCCTTCCCATTCACTCCCATTGTACACAATCCCAATGGACCTAACCCCTTCCCATTCACTTCCATTGTACACAATCCCAATGGACATAACACCTCTCCATTCACTCCCATTGTACACAATCCCAATGGACCCAACCCCTTCCCATTCACTCCCATTGTACACAATCCCAATGGACACAACCCCTTCCCATTCACTCCCATTGTACACAATCCCAATGGACCTAACCCCTTCCCATTCACTACCATTGTACACAATCCCAATGGACCTAACCCCTTCCCATTCACTCCCATTGTACACAATCCCAATGGACCCAACCCCTTCCCATTCACTCCCATTGTACACAATCCCAATGGACACAACCCATTCCCATTCACTACCATTGTACACAATCCCAATGGACCTAACCCCTTCCCATTCACTCCCATTGTACACAATCCCAATGGACCTAACCCCTTCCCATTCACTCCCAGTGTACACAATCCCAATGGACCCAACCCCTTCCCATTCACTCCCATTATACACAATCCCAATGGACCCAACCCCTTTCCCATTCACTCCCATTGTACACAATCCCAATGGACCCAACCCCTTCCCATTCACTCCCAATGTACACAATCCCAATGGACCTAACCCCTTCCCATTCACTCCCATTGTACACAATCCCAATGGACACAACACCTCTCCATTCACTCCCATTGTACACAATCCCAATGGACCCAACCCCTTCCCATTCACTCCCATTGTACACAATCCCAATGGACACAACCCCTTCCCATTCACTCCCATTGTACACAATCCCAATGGACCTAACCCCTTCCCATTCACTCCCATTGTACACAATCCCAATGGACCTAACCCCTTCCCATTCACTCCCACTGTACACAATCCCAATGGACCCAACCCCTTCCCATTCACTCCCATTGTACACAATCCCAATGGACACAACCCCTTCCCATTCACTCCCATTGTGCACAATCCCATGGACCCAACCCCTTCCCATTCACTCCCATTGTACACAATCCCAATGGACCTAACCCCTTCCCATTCACTCCCATTGTACACAATCCCAATGGACCCAACCCCTTCCCATTCACTCCCATTGTACACAATCCCAATGGACACAACCCCTTCCCATTCACTCCCATTGTACACAATCCCAATGGACCTAACCCCTTCCCATTCACTCCCATTGTACACAATCCCAATGGACACAACCCCTTCCCATTCACTCCCATTGTGCACAATCCCATGGACCCAACCCCTTCCCATTCACTCCCATTGTACACAATCCCAATGGACCTAACCCCTTCCCATTCACTCCCATTGTACACAATCCCAATGGACCCAACCCCTTCCCATTCACTCCCATTGTACACAATCCCAATGGACACAACCCCTTCCCATTCACTCCCATTGTACACAATCCCAATGGACCTAACCCCTTCCCATTCACTCCCATTGTACACAATCCCAATGGACCTAACCCCTTCCCATTCACTCCCAGTGTACACAATCCCAATGCACCCAACCCCTTCCCATTCACTCCCATTATACACAATCCCAATGGACCCAACCCCTTTCCCATTCACTCCCATTGTACACAATCCCAATGGACCCAACCCCTTCCCATTCACTCCCATTGTACACAATCCCAATGGACCTAACCCCTTCCCATTCACTCCCATTGTACACAATCCCAATGGACACAACACCTCTCCATTCACTCCCATTGTACACAATCCCAATGGACCCAACCCCTTCCCATTCACTCCCATTGTACACAATCCCAATGGACACAACCCCTTCCCATTCACTCCCATTGTACACAATCCCAATGGACCTAACCCCTTCCCATTCACTCCCATTGTACACAATCCCAATGGACCTAACCACTTCCCATTCACTCCCACTGTACACAATCCCAATGGACCCAACCCCTTCCCATTCACTCCCATTGTACACAATCCCAATGGACACAACCCCTTCCCATTCACTCCCATTGTACACAATCCCAATGGACCTAACCCCTTCCCATTCACTCCCATTGTACACAATCCCAATGGACCCAACCCCTTCCCATTCACTCCCATTGTACACAATCCCATGGACCAACCCCTTTCCCATTATCGCCACGGTCTCTCCTCGTTCTCTCTGGCTTTCTCAAGTTGTAATTTCCTTTCTTTCCATTTTGCCTGCAGACTGCGGCAGCCTGAGGTACCATGGCAACCGAGCTCCAGGAGATCCAGATCACCGAGGCGAAGCCTCTGTTACCGGGCCAAGACCAGGCAAAGGTGAGCGGCTGCACCAACGAGTGGCCCAGGGGAAGGTGCTCAACCATGACGCGAGTTCCTCATGGTGCGGGGGTTTGGGCCTAGCTCTGGTGGTCTGGTTATCACCTCACCACTTCCAGCTCCTCCTCTCGAAGGCTCTGACCCATGCCAGGTTCCCCAAACGGCCTAAAGGCCTCAGCCAGGCCCAAGTATCGGGTGGCTGTTCGACTGTGAGGGCATCAGGGCCAATCCCAGCTGTGTCCTCAACAGGCACCTGCCCTGCACTTTTCAGTCCGGTGACTGAATCCTTGATCAGGAGCACGATCCCCTGGCTGACACCTCCCCCAATCCTCTTGCATTATACCCCAGTACACTGAGGCCGATGGTGGAATCAGCCCCGCGACCCCCCCCATCCCTGGCCCATATTAAACGCCTGGAAATGGACCTGGGCCCTTCCTGCTTCATGTTGGGCCTCAGTCCCATTCGTATTCTCCTTATGGCCAGCCTATGGGCAGGGACCAGCTCTTTTAGCCATTGCTCAGCGAGCAACACCCCTCGCCTCTGAGTCAGAAGGTTGTGGGTTTAAGTCCCACTCCAGGGACTTGAGCACCTAAATCCAGGCTGACGCACCCAGTGCAGTACTGAGGGAGTGCCGCACTGTCAGAGGTGCCGTCTTTCAGATGAGACGTTAAACCGAGGCCCCGTCTGCTCTCTCAGGTGGACGTACAAAAGATCCCATGGTACTATGCTGAAGAAAAACAGATGATCTGGGTCATTATCACATTGCTGTGTGGGGAGCTTGCTGTGCGCAAATTGGCGTTTCCCACATTACAACAGTGACTATCCTTCAAAAACAACAACTTGCCAACAATAGCGCCTTTCATGTAGTAGAATGTCCCATGGTGCTTCACAAGAATGTTGTAAAACAAAAATTTGACCCCGAGCCACATAAGGAGAAATTAGGGAAGATTGCCAAAAGCTTTGGTCACAGAGGTCGGTTTTAAGGAGTGTCTTAAAGGAGGAGAGAGAGGTAGAGAGGCGGAGAGGTTTAGGGAGGGAGTTCCAGAGCTTGGGGCCCAGGCAACAGAAGGCACGGCCACCGATGGTGGAGCGATTATAATCAGGGATGGTCAGGGGGGCAGAATTAGAGGAGCGCAGACATCTCGGGGGGGGTTGTGGGGCTGGAGGAGATTACAGAGATAGGGAGGGGCGAGGGCCATGGAGGGATTTGTAAACAAGGATGAGAATTTTGAAATCGAGACGTTGCTTAACCGGGAGCCAATGTAGGTCAGCGAGCACAGGGGGTGATGGGTGAGCGGGACTTGGTGCGAGTTAGGACACGGGGCAGTGAGCACAGGGGGTGATGGGTGAGCGGGACTTGGTGTGAGTTAGGACACGGGGCAGTGAGCACAGGGGGTGATGGATGAGCGGGACTCGGTGCGAGTTAGGACAGGGGGCAGCGAGCACAGGGGGTGATGGGTGAGCGGGACTCGGTGCGAGTTAGGACACGGGGCAGTGAGCACAGGGGGTGATGGGTGAGCGGGACTCGGTGCGAGTTAGGACACGGGGCAGTGAGCACAGGGGGTGATGGGTGAGCGGGACTCGGTGCAAGTTAGGACACGGGGTCAGTGAGCACAGGGGGTGATGGGTAAGCGGGACTCGGTGCGAGTTAGGACATGGAGCAGCGAGCACAGGGGGTGATGGGTGAGCGGGACTCGGTGCGAGTTAGGACACGGGGCAGCGAGCACAGGGGGTGATGGGTGAGCGGGACTTGGTGTGAGTTAGGACACGGGGGCAGCGAGCACAGGGGGTGATGGGTGAGCGGGACTCGGTGCGAGTTAGGACACGGGGCAGCTGAGTTTTGGATCACCTCTAGTTTATGTCGGGTAGAACGCGGGTGGCCAGCCAGGAGTGCGTTGGAATAGTCAAGTCTAGAATAACAACGGCATGGATGAGGGCTTCAGCAGCAGAAGAGCTGAGGCAAGGGGCGTCAATAAGATCACCTCTCATTTTTCTAAACTCCAGTGAGTAGAGGCCCAACCTGCTCAACCTTTCTTCATAAGACAACCCCTTCATTTCAGGAATCAACCCCGTGAGAGAGTGCAACGAAGGTTCACCAGACTGATTCCTGGGATGGGGGGATTGTCCTATGAGGAGAGATTGAGCAGACTGGGCCGATATTCTCTGGAGTTTAGAAGAATGAGAGGTGATCTCATTGAAACATACAACGTTCTTACAGGGCTTGACAGGGTAGATGCAGGGAGGGTGTTTCCCCCCGGGCTGGGGAGTCTAGAACCAGGGGTCACACAGTCTCAGGATAAGGGCTCGGCCATTTAGGACTGAGATGAGGAGAAACTTCTTCACTGGGAGGGTGGTGAATCTTTGGAATTCTCTGCCCCAGAGGGCTGTGGAGGCTCAGTCGTTGAGTATATTCAAGGTGGACATCGATAGATTTTTGGGCACCAAGGGAATCGAGGGAGATGGAGATCGGGCGTGAAGGTTAGAGTTGAGGTCGAAGATCAGCCCTGATCTTATTGAATGGCGGAGCAGGCTCGAGGGGCCGAATGGCCGACCCCTGCTCCTATTTCTTATGTTCTTGTGTATTAAGAGTGAGGGAGAGTCTGAGGCAGAGGAGGGACCTTTAAAGACAGACAGGGCGCTGTGCAAATGGAAGGTCCTCGTCTGCCCCATGAGGCAGCCAATCAGCGAGTCTCCCAATGAAGGGTTCAGCCTTTGACTGACTCCTTTGTCTGACCTCTGCCGACAACACTCCTGAATTGCAGCATCTCACACTGGGGGGGGGGGGGGGGGGGGGGTCGGGGGAGAGGTCTGGGTAACCAGGCGCTCTCCGCGTACCTCACCCCGAGCTTCCCGCCCGTCCTGCGAGGGCCACAGACTGTGGGATATTCAACCATGGGGGGCATCACTGCCCCACCCCGGCCAAGCTCCTGACCCTGACCTCACCTTGACCTTCATGCCCTCCCCCAGCGGACGTCAATGGAACGTGATCAAGAGCAGGGACACCCCACTTGCCCCCACCCTCACCCCCAGTGTGATTGTTTGCCCTCCCAATACCTATGAATGGGGGCAGGGAGCGGGGTGGGGGGGATCGAGTCACTAATTGACGCCACCGGAAGCCTCCCCACCAACCCCCATCCCTACCTAATCGTTCCCCCTCATCCCTACATAAGAAATAGGAGCAGGAGTCGGCCATTCGGCCCCTCGAGCCTGCTCCGCCATTCAATAAGATCATGGCTGATCTGATCATGGACTCAGCTCCACTTCCCCGCCCGCTCCCCATAACCCGTCACTCCCTTATCGCTCAAAAATCTGTCTATCTCCACCTTAAATATATTCAATGACCCAGCCTCCACAGCTCTCTGGGGCAGAGAGTTCCACAGATTTACAACCCTCCGAGAGAAGAAGTTCCTCCTCATCTCAGTTTTAAATGGGCGGCCCCTTATTCTGAGACTATGTCCCCTAGTTCTAGATTTCCCCATCAGTGGAAACATCCTCTTTGCCTCTACCCTGTCGAGCCCCCTCGTAATCTTATACATTTCAATAAGATCACCTCTCATTCTTCTAAACTCCAATGAGTAGAGGTCCAACCTACTCAACCTTTCCTCATAAGTCAACCCCCTCAATCCAGGAATCGACCGAGTGAACCTTCTCTGAACTGCCTCCAATGCAAGTATATCCTTCCTTAAATACAGAGACCAAAACTGTACGCAGTACTCCAGGTGTGGCCTCACCAATACCAATGTGTATAGGCGCAACTTACTCAACCTATCCTCATAAGGCCGCCCCCCCCCACCCCCCGCCCCGGCCACCCCTACCCCTTACCTAATCGCTTGCTGCTTGACGCCCATCCCTTGGCTGGTATTAGCAAACCGGTCACCCTGGGAGCTGGCCGGCCAAGGTTTGGCTCAGCTCGGGACCAAGCAGGGTTAGGGCTGCCAAGCCATGGAGTGCGGTGCTAGACTCCGGCCTTGTCGAGGGGGCGGGGGGGGGGGGGGGGGAGGGGAACGAGATTGGAATTTGCCCCCCGCCTTGCCCCCACCCAGTGGAGCGAACTATCCGGCAGAGAGATCATCCACTTCGGTTGGTCCTTTCCTCTCAAGAAGTGTTGCTCGGTCAGTCGCACAGCTAGTGTCAGCTTGTGGCATCGTTCTACAATTCGATGAACTCTTTCCTTTGAAAGGGTAGGCGGAGTTTGTGTTGCACCTCCGGCAAAGTTGTGGTGTGGGGGGTGGGGCGCGGGGCGTTCGGTTCCGAGGAATATCTCGGACCATATTTAATAGGGGGCTCTCGCTACCGCAATGGATGCTGGGATAGCCCTCCGCCATTGCATGTCCTGCACTTTGCTCGCCTATTCAGCTGAGGGCCCATAGAATCACAGACATTTACAGCAGTGGAAGGAGGCCATTTCGGCCCATCGTGTCCGCGCCGGCCGACCAAAGCTGTCCAGCCTAATCCCACTTTCCCGCTCTGGGTCCGTAGCCCTGCAGGTTACGGCACTTCAGGGGCACATCCAGGTACTTTTTAAATGTGGTGAGGGTTTCTGCCTCTACCCCCCTTTCAGGCCGTGAGTTCCGCCCCAGACCCCCACCGCCCTCTGGGTGAAGACATTTCCCCTCAAATCCCCTCTAAACCTCCCCCCAATTACTTTCAATCTCTGCCCCCTGGTTGTTGACCCCTCTGCCCAGGGAAACAGGTCCTTCCTATCCACTCTATCCAGGCCCCTCATCATTTTATACACCTCAATCAGCTCTCCCCCTCAGCCTCCTCTGTTCCAAGGAAAACAACCCCAGCCTATCCAATCTTTCCTCATCGCTAAAATTCTCCAGTCCCGGCAACATCCTGGTAAATCTCCTCTGTACCCTCTCCAGTGCAACATCCTGATAAATCTCCTCTGCACCCTCTCCAGTGCAATCACATCCTTCCTGTAATGTGGTGACCAGAACTGTGCACGCAGTACTCCAGCTGTGGCCTAACCAGAGTTTTATACAGTTCAAGCATAACCTCCCTGCTCTTGTATTCTATGTGCCAACTAATAAAGGCAAGTATTCCGTATGCCTTCTTAACCACCTTATCCACCTGGCCTGCTACCTTCAGGGATCTGTGGACCTGCACTCCAAGGTCCCTCTGTTCCGCTACACTTCTCAATTGGGTAACACACTTGCCCCTGAGTCAGAAGGTTGTGGGTTCAAGTCCCACTCCAGGAATCTGAGCACGTAAAGCTAGGCCGACACTCCCAGTGCAGTGCTGAGGGAGCGCCGCACTGTCGGAGGGGCAGTACTGAGGGAGCGCCGCACTGTCGGAGGGGCAGTACTGAGGGAGCGCCGCACTGTCGGAGGGGCAGTACTGAGGGAGCGCCGCACTGTCGGAGGGGCAGTACTGAGGGAGCGCCGCACTGTCGGAGGGGCAGTACTGAGGGAGGGCCGCACTGTCGGAGGGGCAGTACTGAGGGAGCGCAGCACTGTCGGAGGGGCAGTACTGAGGGAGCGCCGCACTGTCGGAGGGGCAGTACTGAGGGAGCGCCGCACTGTCGGAGGGGCAGTACTGAGGGAGCGCCGCACTGTCGGAGGGGCAGTACTGAGGGAGCGCCGCACTGTCGGAGGGGCAGTACTGAGGGAGCGCCGCACTGTCGGAGGGGCAGTACTGAGGGAGCGCCGCACTGTCGGAGGGACAGTACTGAGGGAGTGCCGCACTGTCGGAGGTGCCGTCTTTCGGATGAGACGTTAAACCGAGGCCCCGTCTGCTCTCTCAGGTAGACGTAAAAGATCCCATGGCCACTATTTGGAAGAAGAGCAGGGGGAGTTATCCCCGGTGTCCTGGGGCCAATATTTATCCCTCAATCAACGTCACACAAAAAAGCAGATTATCTGGGTCATTATCACATTGCTGTTTGTGGGAGCTTGCTGTGCGCAAATTGCCGTTTCCCACATTACAACAGTGACTACACTCCGAAAGTATTTCATTGGCTGTAAAGTGCTTTGAGACGCTCGGTGGTCGTGAAAGGCGCTATATAAATGCAAGTCTTACTGGAGAGAGTTCGGGGGTTAAACAAAGAGGTGTGGGGAGTGGGGGGGGAGGGGCGCTAACCCTGCACTGGGCCGGTTGGACAGTCCCCCTTGCTGCTGATGTCACGGTGACCAAGATTGCGAATGTTGCATCGTAAACGTTAAGATACTGGCATCAAGCGATCCCACGATGCTCAGTGATTCAGTAGCCTGTCTGGAGTGGTACTGAGCCCCACAGACAGCAGTGAGGGCCCAGGTCCCAACCTCGCCCCACCTCCGGTCTGTGCTGACAGAAAAAGACAGATGTATTTACACAGCGCCTTCCGTGGAGTCAGGACATCGCAAAGCACTTAGAGGCCAATAAAGTGCATTTATCACCCAGCTCGACCCCACCCCCCACTGCTCCCGGCCTCTCTTGTCAGACTGCTTGTCCGGCAGCCAGTTCTGGAGCAGCGGTAATTTTCCCCGCTTAAATATCGGGAAGACCGAAGCCATTGTTTTCAGTCCCTTGCCACAAACTCCGTTCCCTGGACACTGACTCCATCCCTCGCCCCAACTCCCGTCTGAGGCTGAACCAGACTGTTCGCCACCTTGCCGTCATATTTGACTCCGAAGTGTGCTTCATACCACATCACTAAGACAGCCTGTTTCCACCTCCGTAACATCGCCCGTCTCCACCCCCTACCTCAGCTCATCCGCTGCTGAAGCCCTCACCCGTGCCTTTGTTACCCCGACACTTGACGATTCCAACGCACTCCTGGCTGGCCTCCCACGTTCTACCCGACGTAAACTGGAGGTGATCCAAATCTCGGCTGCCCCGTGCCCTAACTCGCACCGAGTCCCGCTCACCCATCACCCCCTGTGCTCGCTGCCCCCGTGTCCTAACTCGCACTCAGTCCCGCTCACCCATCACCCCCTGTGCTCGCTGCCCCCGTGTCCTAACTCGCACTCAGTCCCGCTCACTCATCACCCCCTGTGCTCGCTGCCCCTGTGTCCTAACTCGCACCGAATCCCACTCACCCATCACTCCCTGTGCTCACTGCCCCGTGTCCTAACTCGCACCGAGTCCCGCTCACCCATCACCCTCTGTGCTCACTGCCCTGTGTCCTAACTCGCACCGAGTCCCGCTCACCCATCACCCTCTGTGCTCACTGCCCCGTGTCCTAACTCGCACCAAGTCCCGCTCACCCATCACCCCCTGTGCTCGCTGCCCCGTGTCCTAACTCGCACCGAGTCCTGCTCACCCATCACCCCCTGTGCTCGCTGCTCCGTGTCCCAACTCGCACCAAGTCCCACTCACCCATCACCCCCTGTGCTCACTGCCCCGTGTCCTAACTCGCACCCAGTCCCGCTCACCCATCACCCCCTGTGCTCGCTGCTCCGTGTCCCAACTCGCACCCAGTCCCGCTCACCCATCACCCCCTGTGCTCGCTGCTCCGTGTCCTAACTCGCACCGAGTCCTGCTCACCCATCACCCCCTGTGCTCGCTGCTCCGTGTCCTAACTCGCACCGAGTCCCGCTCACCCATCACCCCCTGTGCTCACTGCCCCGTGTCCCAACTCGCACCGAGTCCCGCTCACCCATCACCCCCTGTGTTCGCTGCCCTACATTGGTTTCCGGTTAAGCAACTCCTCAATTTCAAAATTCTCATCCTTGTTTACAAATCCCTCCATGGCCCTCGTCCCTCCCTATCTCTGTAATCTCCTCCAGCCCCACAACCCCTCGAGATGTCTGCGCTCCTCTAATTCTGCCCTCCTGACCATCCCTGATTATAATCGCTCCACCATCGGTGGCCGTGCCTTCTGTTGCCTGGGCCCCAAGCTCTGGAACTCCCTCCCTAAACCTCTCCACCTCTCTACCTCTCTCTCCTCCTTCAAGACGCTCCTTAAAACCTACCTCTGTGACCAAGTTGTTGGTCACCTGCTCTAATTACTTCTGTGGCTCGGGGTCAAATTTATCTGTTTGTCTGTAACACTGTTGTGAAGTTCCTTGTGATGTTTTACTACATTAAAGGCACTATATAAATTCAAGTTGTTGTTATTTTTAAGGTGGAGATAGACAGATGTTTAACTGGGCAGGGAAGTGGAACATAAGAAATAGGAGCAGGAGTCGGCCATTCGGCCCCTCGAGCCTGCTCCACCATTCAATAAGATCATGGCTGATCTGATCATGGACTCAGCTCCACTTCCCCGCCCGCTCCCCATAACCCTTCACTCCCTTATCGCTCAAAAATCTGTCTATCTCCACCTTAAATATATTCAATGACCCAGCCCCCACAGCTCTCTGGGGCAGAGAATTCCTCAGATTTACAACCCTCTGAGAGAAGAAATTCCTCCTCATCTCAGTTTTAAATGGGCGGCCCCTTATTCTAAGACCATGCCCCCTAGTTCTAGTCTCCCCCATCAGTGGAAACATCCTCTCTGCATCCACCTTGTCAAACCCCCTCTTAATCTTACATATTTCGATAAGATCACCTCTCATTCTTCTGAATTCCAATGAGTAGAGGCCCAACCTGCTCAACCGTTCCTCATAAGTCAACCCCCTCATCTCAGGAATCAACCGAGTGAACCTTCTCTGAACAGCCTCCAAAGCAAGTATATCCTTTCGTAAATATGGAAACCAAAACTGCACGCAGTACTCCAGGTGTGGCCTCACCAATACCCTGTATAACTGGAGCAAGACTTCCTTGCTTTTATACTCCATCCCCTTTGCAATAAAGGCCAAGATACCATTGGCCTTCCTGATCACTTGCTGTACCTGTACACTAACCTTTTGTGTTTCATGCACAAGTAACCCCCAGGTCCTTGTGCCTGAACTGGCATAGACAGTCCCTCAGAATCGAGGAAGACATGCTTCCACTCTAAAAGTGAGTTCTCAGGTGACTGAACAGTCCAATACAGGAACCACAGTCCCTGTCACAGGTGGGACAGACAGTGGTTGAGGGAAGGGGGTGGGTGGGACTGGTTTGCCGCACGCTCCTTCCGCTGCCTGCGCTTGCTTTCTGCACGCTCTCGGCGACGAGACTCGAGGTGCTCAGCGCCCTCCCGGATGCACTTCCTCCACTTAGGGCGGGACTGGTCTTTGGGCCAGGGACTCCCAGGTGTCGGTGGGGATGTTGCACTTTATCAGGGGAGGCTTTGAAGGTGGTCCCTTGTAACGTTTCCGCTGCCCAGCCTTGATGAGATCAGCCATGATCTTATTAAATGGCGGAGCAGGCTCGAGGGGCCGAATGGCCAACTCCTGCTCCTAATTCTTATGTTCTTATGTTATGTAATTGGAGTGGGGGAGATAGATAGGGAGATAATGGTGTTTGAGAACCGTGACTAACTCAACCACACAAATAGGGTTTGGCGTGGAGCCGGTTACTTCAGGCAACAGTCAAACAGGGGCGAGACATTCAAAGAAGTCTTTGGTACAATCGAAGGCGGACACAAACTCCCGAAAGGGCTGAGCGCTCCCCTTGGGTTGCCGGGCAACCGCTGGTCAACAGACAAGGCGAGTCACAGTTTGAAGCTAAAATAAGAGCCTCAGAGAATTGCCAAGAGAGGCGGAGAGCCTGTGGACTGGGAGAGCTATAAAAATAAACAAAGGGGTGCACAGAGATGGAGACAGGTTGACTGAATGGGCAAGAACAGGACAAACCGGAATACAATGCGGAAAATGCAAAGTTATCCACTTTGGTCGGAAAAAACAAAAATACCGAATATTTATTGAGTGGCAAAAGGCTGGGAAGTGTTGGTGTTCGGAGGGACCTGGGTGTCCTTGCATGTCAGATGAAGTATAATGTGGATAAATGTGAGGTTATCCACTTTGGTGGTAAAAACAGAGCGACAGACTATTATCTGAATGGTGACAGATTAGGAAAAGGGGAGGTGCAACGAGACCTGGGTGTCATGGTACATCAGTCATTGAAGGTTGGCATGCAGGTACAGCAGGCGGTTAAGAAAGCAAATGGCATGTTGGCCTTCATAGCGAGGGGATTTGAGTACAGGGGCAGGGAGGTGTTACTACAGTTGTACAGGGCCTTGGTGAGGCCACACCTGGAGTATTGTGTACAGTTTTGGTCTCCTAACTTGAGGAAGGACATTCTTGCTATTGAGGGAGTGCAGCGAAGGTTCACCAGACTGATTCCCGGGATGGTGGGACTGACCTATCAAGAAAGACTGGATCAACTGGGCTTGTATTCACTGGAGTTCAGAAGAATGAGAGGGGACCTCATAGAAACGTTTAAAATTCTGACGGGTTTAGACAGGTTAGATGCAGGAAGAATGTTCCCAATGTTGGGGAAGTCTAGAACCAGGGGTCACAGTCTAAGGATAAGGGGTGAGCCATTTAGGACCGAGATGAGGAGAGACTTCTTCACCCAGAGAGTGGTGAACCTGTGGAATTCTCTGCCACAGAAAGTAGTTGGGGCCAATTCAGTAAATATATTCAAAAGGGAGTTAGATGAAGTCCTTGCTACACGGGGGATCAAGGGGTATGGTGAGAAAGCAGGAATGGGGTACTGAAGTTGCATGTTCAGCCATGAACTCATTGAATGGCGGTGCAGGCTAGAAGGGCTGAATGGCCTACTCCTGCACCTATTTTCTATGTTTCTATGTTACACCAATCACTGAAAGTTAACAGGCAGGTACGGCAAGTGATTAAGAAAGCAAATGGGATGCTGGCCTTTATTACAGGAGGATTTGAGTACAGGAGTAAAGACGTCTTACTGCATTTATATCGGGCCCTGGTGAGACCACACTTGGAGTATTGTGTACAGTTTTGGTCTCAACAGAAGGCACGGCCACCGATGGTGGAGCGATTATAATCAGGGATGGTCAGGAGGGCAAAATTAGAGGAGCGCAGACATCTCGGGGGGTTGTGGTACTGGAGGAGATTACAGAGATAGGGAGGGGCGAGGGCCATGGAGGGATTTGTAAACAAGGATGGGAATTTTGAAATTTTTGCTTAACCGGGAGACAATGTAGGTCAGCGAGCACAGCGGGTGATGGGTGAGTGGGACTCGGTGCGAGTTAGGATACAGGGCAGTGAGCACAGGGGGTGATGGGTGAGCGGGACTGGGTGCGAGTCAGGACACGGGGGCAGTGAGCACAGCGGGTGATCGGTGAGCGGAACTCGGTGTGAGTTAGGACACGATGGCAGTGAGCACATGGGGTGATGGGTGAGCGGGACTTGGTGCGAGTTAGGACACGGGGGCAGTGAGCACAGGGGGTGATGGGTGAGCGGGACTGGGTACGAGTCAGGACACGGGGGCCGTGAGCACAGTGGGTGATGGGTGAGCGGGACTCGGTGCGAGTTAGGACACGGGGGCCGTGAGCACAGGGGGTGATGGGTGAGCGGGACTCGGTGTGAGTTAGGACACGGGGCAGTGAGCACAGGGGGTGATGGGTGAGCGGGACTTGGTGCGAGTTAGGACACGGGGGCAGTGAGCACAGCGGGTGATGGGTGAGCGGGACTTGGTGCGAGTTAGGACACGGGGCAGTGAGCACAGGGGGTGATGGGTGAGCGGGACTGGGTGCGAGTTAGGACACGGGGCAGTGAGCACAGGGGGTGATGGGTGAGCGGGACTGGGTGTGAGTTAGGACATGGGGTCAGCGAACACAGGGGGTGATGGGTGAGCGGGACTGGGTGCGAGTTAGGACACGGGGCAGCCGAGTATTGGATCACCTCCATTTTAGGTAGGGTAGTCGGTGGGTACGGTAGAGGGGTGGTTATGTCAGTGGGCTAGTAATCCAGTGGAGCCTGGAGTAATGATCTGGAGATATGGGTTCAAATCCCACCACGGCATCTGGCGAACTTAAATTCGATTCAATACATCTGGAATGGAATGCTTACTGACCATGAAGCCTTCGGATTGTTGTAAAAAAAAACCCTGTCGGGTTCACTAATGTCCCTTTAGGGAAGGAAATCTGCTGCCCTTACCTGGTCTGGCCGACGTATGACATCAGACCCACAGCAATGTGGCTGAATCTCAATTGCCCTGTGCAATGGTCCAGTGAGACACTCACTCGGGTATATTCAAGATGGCGGCTCACCAGCACCGTCTCCAGGGCGATTAGGGATGGGCAATAAATACCGGCTTTGCCGATGAGGCCCACAAAAAACCGTGAGCGAATTCTTAAAAACTTCACTGGCTGTGAAAGCCCGCCGTTGGCCGTGGAAGGGGCCATAGAACCACCAGTCTTTTTCTTTGCATGATTGCACGGGCAGGAAAAGGGGGCCCGTCGAAGGGCCTGCGATCTCATGGAAATGGCGGGGCAGGGCTCGAGGGGCTGAATGGGGGCCGCCTTCTGTTCCCGTGAGCGAGACCGCCCCCCTCGGCCCGCTCTCTCGCCGCGTGGCCCCCACCGCGCGCGCGCGGCCCTTTCCCCACCTCGTCTCCCGTCGCTGCCCGAATGACCCCGTCGCAACCCCGGCGCCCTTCTGCGTCGGTCCCTGCAAATAAAACTGATCCCCCGCCCCCTTACCCGCCTGCCTGCCTGCCGCTCCCGAAGTCGCCTCCAACGGCGCCGAAATTGCGTTCGGAGGCTTCCCGCGGGCAGATGGCGCCCCCCCCCTCCTCGACCTGAAACATTTCTACGCCATTACCCGGCGGTCCCGGAGGAACGTGGGATTCCAGTGGGGAGGACCTTCTCTTCCCGCGCAGCGGAGCGCCTTCCCGCCCTCCAGGTTCCATAGAAACATAGAAAACAGGTGCAGGAGTAGGCCATTCGGCCCTTCGAGCCTGCACCGCCATTCAATGAGTTCATGGCTGAACATGCAACTTCAGTACCCCATTCCTGCTTTCTCGCCATAACCCTTGATCCCCCCGAGTAGTAAGGACTTCATCTAACTCCTTTTTGAATATATTTAGTGAATTGGCCTCAACTACTTTCTGTGGTAGAGAATTCCACAGGTTCACCACTCTCTGGGTGAAGAAGTTTCTCCTCATCTCGGTCCTAAATGGCTTACCCCTTATCCTCAGACTGTGACCCCTGGTTCTGGACTTCCCCAACATCGGGAACATAGCTCCCGCGCAGACGATGCAGTCACGTATGACTGCTCAGCCATTCTCAATTAATAGCAACAGGGAACTCCGTATCTACGCGTTCTCATTGCTGTTAATGAGAAACAAAAACCCCAAACGCACTAATAAAAAAATAAGAAACACACCTCACATAATTAAAATGAATTGAAATTAAAGTTAATAACTGTCTTAGAGAAAAAATGTTTTCCCGAGTTTTAATTGAATGGCTAAAAATAAATGGCAGGGTTTTTAAAAATAATATGTGTTTTTTAAACTGAATTGAATTGTATTTTTGTGTGTTTTAAAACCCTTACGCCTGTAACGGTGGGCTATGTCCCTGCTGCTATCAGGCGCTAGAATTTTCAGGACATTTGCCGGGCCACGATCTGGGTAAATACCGCAACCTTGTCCGTGCGAATGTCCTGGCTCCCGACCTGGCCACGGTCTGTCAGGCTCCAGCTGACAGATCGGGAAAAACCTTGTACGCTGAAAACCGGCTTTTGCGATGCCTTCCCACGTCTGTGTACACACTCTGTACACACTCTCCGTACACGCTCTCCGTACACGCTCTCCGTACGCTCTCCGTACGCTCTCCGTACGCACTCTGTACGCACTCCGTACGCACTCCTTACACACTCCGTACACACTCTGTACACGCTCCGTACACACTTCGTACCTGGGGAGGCCGGGATTTTCAGGCCACTGTCAAACGCCCGGCCGCCCCAGCCTTTGGCTTCTGATTGGCCGTTGCAATGTCTTTGCTTCGTGGCTTCTTTGCTGAAGTCTTCATAGCAACCCGTTGCCATGAAGAACTAGTTGGTTTATTAGCGAAGGGTTTAGCAATCACACAACACTTTACCGGTTCATCCACCGGGCTCACATCCACCTGCCCCATCGTGGATCCCCCGAACCCAACTGGCTGGGGTTTTATTGAGCCTTGTCAACATCTTCTTCTCAGGCGGTCCCTCAAATCGAGGATGACTTGCTTCCACGCCAAAAAGGGATGAGTTCCTCGGTGTTCCAATGAAGGACCTGATATTCCAGATCCCGAACAACATGTTGAAGGGTGGAAGATGCCTGTGGGTGGATTTGTTTAACGTGGGGTGGCCGTTGCACACCAGACACCACACGGGCTTGACAGAGCTAGGCCTTGGTCCAGTGGCAAGGGTTAACCAGGACGACTGGAGACCAGCTCGGCTGCACGGACCCAGTGCACACACACATATCGCACAGTGTGGGCTGGGCCCACGCTCCAATCACCGACCTGGGCCTTGGTGACGTCCAATCCGGTGGCCCTCTCCAACACGCGCTGTACCCTGAAGTGGTATGCTCCTTTCAAGGCCCCGACCTGCCGATGGTCCTTGTCGGTCGCTACAATACACATACAACAAGCAAGACCAACCAAGGGCTTGCAGCCAAGACAAATGATACAAGAGTCGATCTGTCTCTTTGCAGCCAAACCACTTTGCTTCTTGTTGTAACTTCAAACGCAAATACAGGCGGAGTACATGACTGGGGTTACATGCTCACTTTCATCATCATCATTGGCAGTCCCTCGGAAACGAGGAAGACTTGCTTCCACTGTAAAAATGAGTCCTTAGGTGGCTGAACAGTCCAATACGGGAGCCACAGTCCCTGTCACAGGTGGGACAGACAGTGGTTGAGGGAAGGGGAGGGTGGGACTGGTTTGCCGCATGCTCCTTCCGTTGCCTGCGCTTGCTTTCTGCACGCTCTCGGCAACGAGACTCGAGGTGCTCAGCGCCCTCCCGGATGCACTTCCTCCACTTAGGGCGGACTGGTCTTTGGGCCCAGGGACTCCCAGGTGTCGGTGGGGATGTTGCACTTTATCAGGGGAGGCTTTGAGGGTGGTCCCTTGTAACGTTTCCTCTGCCCACCTGGGGCTCGCTTGCCGAGAAGGAGTTCCGAGTAGAGCGCTCGCTTTGGGGAGTCTCGTGTCGGGGCCATGCGGACAATGTGGCCCTGCCCAGCGGAGCTGGTCGAGTGTGTGGTCAGTGCTTCGATGCTGGGGATGTTGGGCCTGGTCGAGGACGCTAACGTTGGTGCGTCTGTCCTCCCGGGGGGTTTGTAGGATCTTGCGGAGACAGCGTTGGTGGTATTTCTCCAGCGACTTGAGGTGTCTACTGTACATGGTCCACGTCTCTGAGCCATACAGGAGGGCGGGTATCACTACAGTCCTGTAGACCATGAGCTTGGTGGTGGATTTGAGGGCCTGGTCTTCGAACACTCTTTTCCTCAGGCGACCGAAGGCTGCACTGGCGCACTGGAGGCGGTGTTGGATCTCGTCGTCAATGTCTGACCTTGTTGATAGGAGGCTCCCGGGGTATGGGCAATGGTCCACGTTGTCCAGGGCCGCGCCGTGGATCTTGATGACTGGGGGGCAGTGCTGTGCGGTGAGGACCTTTGTCTGACAGATGTTTAGCGTAAGGCCCATGCTTTCATACGCCTCAGTAAATACGTCGACTATGTCCTGCTCACTTTCATACGTCATAGCATAAACAATCAAAGCCTACTGAAATCCAACCTATCTAGATAGCTTCCATGGGGTCTGTTGCTGATGTTGTCACCAGGACTTCAAATAAAATGTGTTTTTGGGGGCAAAAACTCGAAGGCAGACGATTATCTGAATGGTGGCAGATTAGGAAAAGGGGAGGTGCAACGAGACCTGGGTGTCATGGTACATCAGTCATTGAAAGTTGGCATGCAGGTACAGCAGGCGGTGAAGAAGGCAAATGGTATGTTGGCCTTCATAGCGAGAGGATTTGAGTATAGGAGCAGGGAGGTCTTACTGCAGTTGTACAGGGCCTTGGTGAGGCCTCACCTGGAATATTGTGTTCAGTTTTGGTCGTCTAATCTGAGGAAGGACGTTCTTGCTATTGAGGGAGTGCAGCGAAGGTTCACCAGACTGATTCCCGAGATGGCAGGACTGACATATGAGGAGAGACTGGATCGACTGGGCTTGTATTCACTGGAGTTTAGAAGGATGAGAGGGGATCTCATAGAAACATACAAAATTCTGACGGTAAGATGCAGGAAGAATGTTCCCGATGTTGGGGAAGTCCAGAACCAGGGGTCACAGTCTAAGGATAAGGGGTAAGCCATTTAGGACCGAGATGAGGAGAAACTTCTTCACTCAGAGAGTTGTTAACCTGTGGAATTCTCTACCGCAGAGAGTTGTTGAGGCCAGTTCATTGGATATATTCAAGAGGGAGTTAGATGTGGCCCTTCCGGCTAAGGGGATCAAGGAGTATGGAGAGAAAGCGGGAAAGGGGTACTGAGGGAATGATCAGCCATGATCATATTGAATGGTGGTGCAGGCTCGAAGGGCCGAATGGCCTACTCCTGCACCTATTTTCTATGTTTCTAACAGTGAAAAGCACAGAGCAGTGCAATTATAGATTTTGTTCAAAATTGGGTTGTGTCTCGAGAGAGAGGACTTAGAGCTGTATTCACTGGTGACATCAGTGGTTGAAGCAATTACAGGTGACCAATTAAAAGCAGCACGCAGACGTGTGAGATTTCACTGAGGTGTATTGTCGCCAATACACCTCAATAAACCAAAAGACAACTCTATAACGGCCCACTGACAGCACCAGTCAACAGTAATGCTGTACATGATATCCTTGGGAGCGGTTTGAGGAGCCGTCATGTGTGAGGGAGAGAATGGTTCTCTCAATTCTCTGCCAAGATAAACGTACGCGGAGTCAGTGGAAATGTATTAGCATGGATCGAGAATTGGCTGGCTAACAGAAAGCAGAGAGTCGGGATAAAGAGGTCCTTTTTGGGTTGGAAATCGGTGGTTAGTGGTGTGCCACAGGGATCGGTGCTGGGACCACAACTGTTTACAATATGCATAGATGACCTGGAAGAGGGGACAGAGTGTAGTGTAACAAAATTTGCAGATGACTCAAAGATTAGTGGGAAAGCGGGTTGTGTAGAGGCTGCAAAGAGATTTAGATCGGTTAAGCGATTGGGCTAAGGTTTGGCAGATGGAATACAATGTCGGAAAATGTGAGGTCATCCACCTTGGGGAAAAAAAACAGTAAAAGGGAATATTATTTGAATGGGGAGAAATTACAACATGCTGCGGTGCAGAGGGACCTGGGGGTCCTTGTGCATGAATCCCAAAAAGTTAGTTTGCAGGTGCAGCAGGTAATCAGGAAGGCGAATGGAATGTTGGCCTTCATTGCGAGAGGGATGGAGTACAAAAGCAGGGAGGTCCTGCTGCAACTGTACAGGGTATTGGTGAGGCCGCACCTGGAGTACTGCGTGCAGTTTTGGTCACCTTACTTAAGGAAGGATATACTGGCTTTGGAGGGGGTACAGAGACGATTCACTCGGCTGATTCCGGAGATGAGGGGGTTACCTTATGATGATAGATTGAACAGACAGGGTCTTTACTCGTTGGAGTTCAGAAGGATGAGGGGTGATCTTATAGAAACATTTAAAATAGACAAGATCGAGGCGGAGAGGTTGTTTCCACTGGTCGGGGAGACTAGAACTAGGGGGCACAGCCTCAAAATACGGGGGAGCCAATTTAAAACCGAGTTGAGAAGGAATTTCTTCACCCAGAGGGTTGTGAATCTGTGGAATTCTCTGCCCAAGGAAGCAGTTGAGGCTAGCTCATTGAATGTATTCAAGTCACAGATAGATAGATTTTTAACCAATAAGGGAATTAAGGGTTAAGGGGAGCGGGCGGGTAAGTGGAGCTGAGTCCACGGCCAGATCAGCCATGATCTCGTTGAATGGTGGAGCAGGCTCGAGGGGCTAGATGGCCTACTCCTGTTCCTAATTCTTATGTTCTTATGTTCAACTGATACCAATGGGCAGCGGTATTCAACATCACGTGATTGGCTGAGCCACTCCCGACTCAACAGCTGTACAACTATTTGAATTAAACGACAAAGTCGAGTGCCCTCGAATTAAAGGGGCGCGAGAACCCAACAATTAACAAGTAAAACTTTGTGATCCATAAAACGGTCAAGTTAAAATTTGGTTGCCGGGGGTGATGATGCACTCCAGTCCCTCCGGCGCCCACCTCTCGTGGAAGGCCGCGAGCGTACCGGTGGACACCGCGTGCTCCATCTCCAGGGACACCCTGGCCCGGATGTAACCGCGGAAGAGAGGCAGGCAGTCGGGGCTGAACAACCCCCTTCACCGCCCGCTGCCTGGACCGGCTGATGGCCCCCTTGGCCAGGCCCAGGAGCAGTCCTACGAGGAGGCCCTCGGACCTACCCGCTCCCCTCCGCACAGGGTGCCTCAACATCTCTAAAACCCTGCGAACATATTCACAGGTGCATACATTACAGGCAGGAAATCTCCGCAGCTCTGGACCTGTTCTTCCCATTGCCGCACTGTCGGAGAGGCGGTACTGAGGGAGCGCCGCACTGTCGGAGAGGCAGTACTGAGGGAGCGCCGCACTGTCGGAGGGGCAGTACTGATGGAGCGCCGCACTGTCGGAGGGGCGGTACTGAGGGAGCGCCGCAATGTCGGAGGGGCAGTACTGAGGGAGCGCCGCAATGTCGGAGGGGCAGTACTGAGGGAGCGCCGCACTGTCGGAGGGGTAGTACTGAGGGAGTGCCGCACTGTCGGAGGGGCAGTACTGAGGGAGCGCCGCACTGTCGGAGGGACAGTACTGAGGGAGCGACGCACTGTCGGAGAGACAGTACTGAGGGAGCGCCGCACTGTCGGAGGGGCAGTACTGAGGGAGAGCCACACTGTCGGAGAGACAGTACTGAGGGAGCGCCGCACTGTCGGAGAGACAGTACTGAGGGAGCGCCGCACTGTCGGAGGAGCAGTACTGAGGGAGCGCCGCACTGTCGGAGAGACAGTACTGAGGGAGCGGCGCCCTGTCGGAGGGGCCGTCTTTCGAACGAAACATAAGAACATAAGAATTAGGAGCAGGAGTCGGCCATTCGGCCCCTCGAGCCTGCTCCGCCATTCAATAAGATCATGGCTGATCTTCGACCCAACTCCACTTTCCCGCCCGATCTCCATATCCCTCGATTCCCCCAGACTGCAAAATTCTCTCTATCTCAGCCTTGAGTATATTCAGAGACTCAGCCTCCACAGCCCTCTGGGGCCAAGAATTCCACAGATTCACAACCCCCTGAGAGAAGAAACTGCTCCTACGTTAAACCGAGGCCCTGTCTGCTCTCTCAGGTGGACGTAAAAGATCCCACGGCCACTATTACGCAGAAGATCAGAGGGGAGTTCTGTCCCCGATCTCCCGGGGGCCAATATTTATCCCTCAACCAACATCACCGAGACAAAAATAGACGATCAGGTCATTTATCACACTGCCCTTTGTGGGATCTTACTGTGTGCAAATTGGCTGACGCATTGTCTACATTACTACAACAACAACTTGTATTTATATAGCACCTTTACCGAAGTGAAACGTCCCAAGGCATTCCACAGGAGTATTCTGAGATAAAAATTTAACACTGAGCCACGTAAGGGGAAATTAGGGCAGGTGACCCAAAGCTTTGGTCACAGAGGTGGGTTTTAAGGAGTGTCTTGAAGGAGGAGAGAGAGGTAGAGAGGCGGAGAGGTTTAGGGAGGGAGTTCCAGAGCTTGGGGCCCAGGCAACAGAAGGCACGGCCACCGATGGTGGAGCGATTATAATCAGGGATGGTCAGGAGGGCAGAATTAGAGGAGCGCAGACATCTCGGGGGTTTGTGGGGCTGGAGGAGATTACAGAGATAGGGAGAGGGCGAGGGCCATGGAGGGATTTGTAAACAAGGCTGAGAATTTTGAAATTGAGGCGTTGCTTAACCGGGAGCCAGTGCAGGTCAGCGAGCACAGGGGGCGATGGGTGAGCGGGACTGGGTGCGAGTTAGGAAACGGGGCAGTGAGCACAGGGGGGTGATGGGTGAGCGGGACTCGGTGCGAGTTAGGACACGGGGCAGCGAGCACAGGGGGTGATGGGTGAGCGGGACTCGGTGCGAGTTAGGACACGGGGCAGCGAGCACAGGGGGTGATGGGTGAGCGGGACTCGGTGCGCGTTAGGACACGGGGCGGCGAGCACAGGGGGTGATGGGTGAGCGGGACTCGGTGCGAGTTAGGACACGGGGCAGTGAGCACAGGGGGTGATGGGTGAGCGGGACTGGGTGCGAGTTAGGACACGGGGGCAGTGAGCACAGGGGGTGATAGGTGAGCGGGACTCGGTGCGAGTTAGGACACGGGGCAGTGAGCACAGGGGGTGATAGGTGAGCGGGACTCGGTGCGAGTTAGGACACGGGGCAGTGAGCACAGGGGGTGATAGGTGAGCGGGACTGGGTGCGAGTTAGGACATGGGGCAGCGAGCACAGGGGGTGATGGGTGAGCGGGACTGGGTGCGAGTTAGGACATGGGGCAGCGAGCACAGCGGGTGATGGGTGAGCGGGACTCGGTGCGAGTTAGGACACGGGGCAGCGAGCACAGGAGGCGATGGGTGAGTGGGACTGGGTGCGAGTTAGGACACGGGGCAGCCGAGTTTTGGATCACCTCTAGTTTACGTCGGGTAGAATGTGGGAGGCCAGCCAGGAGTGCGTGGGGTTGTCAAGTCCGGAGGTAACACAGGCATGAGATAAAACATTGAGACTGAGGAGAAATGAGGGCAGGTGACCAAAAGCTTGGTCACAGAGACAGGTTTTAAGGAGCATCTTGAAGGAGGAGAGAGAGGTCGAGAGGCGGAGAGGTTTAGGGAGGGAGTTCCAGAGCTTGGGGCCCAGGCAGGGGTGGAGACGGGCGATGTTACGGAGGTGGAAACAGGCGGTTTTAGTTATACTGTGGTTATGTGGTGGGAAGCTCATTTCGGGGTCAAATACGACACCTGAGTTGCGAACAGTCTGGTTCAGCCTCAGACAGGAGTTGGGGCGAGGGATGGAGTCAGTGTCCAGGGAACGGAGTTTGTGGCAGGGGACCGAAAACAATGGCTTCGGTCTTCCCGATATTCAATTGGAGAAGATTTCTGCTCATCCAGAACTGGATGTGGGACAGGCAGTCTGACAATTTAGGGACCGTGGAGGGGTGGAGAGAAGCGGGGTGAGGTAGAGCTGGGTGTCGTCAGCGTACATGTGGAAACCGAGGCTGTGTTTTCGGATGATATCGCCATGGGGCGCAACATGGAGATGAGAAATAGGATTAGGGCAGTGACCACATGTCACAATAAAGTGTCTGGTTAGCTGTGAAAGCGCGTTGGGATGCCCTGAGGTGGTGAAAGACTTTTGCTAATGCTAGCACATTATCAGCATCAGTGACGGGGGGCCCTCCTGAACTGCTTTGTCCTAATCGGGGTGGGCTGATGTGATAGTCGCACTGCGGAGACAGGCAGAGGGCGAGCTGGGGGCCAAAGGCCTGAGGGTAGGCCGGAACCTGCTCGGTTACCACCCAAGGGGCAGCCTGGGGCCGTGGCAGCCCGGGTGGAGGGGTGCTGCCTCCCGCTGGTGGATTTCAATACCCTGCGACTGTGGGACAGCAAGGAATACAACACAGTGACTCGTGAGAGGGTTAATCCCCTCCGATAGGGATAGGCTGCCTCGGTGTCTGTAACTGGGGGGAGAGGTGGGTGAGAGGGTTAATCCCCTCCGATAGGGACAGGCTGCCCCAGTGTCTGTAACTGGGGGAGAGGTGGGTGAGAGGGTTAATCCCCTCCGATAGGGACAGACTGCCCCAATGTCTGACTGTAACTGGGGGGAGAGGTGGGTGAGAGGGTTAATCCCCTCCGATAGGGACAGACTGCCCCAGTGTCTGACTGTAACTGGGGGGAGAGGTGGGTGAGAGGGTTAATCCCCTCTGATAGGGACAGGCTGCCCCAATGTCTGACTGTAACTGGGGGAGAGGTGGGTGAGAGGGTTAATCCCCTCCGATAGGGACAGACTGCCCCAGTGTCTGTAACTGGGGAGAGGTGGGTGAGAGGGTTAATCCCCTCCGATAGGGACAGGTTGCCCCAGTGTCTGTAACTGGGGGAGAGGTGGATGAGAGGGTTAATCCCCTCCGATAGGGACAGACTGCCCCAGTGTCTGACTGTAACTGGGGGGAGAGGTGGGTGAGAAGGTTAATCCCCTCCGATAGGGACAGGCTGCCCCAATGTCTGACTGTAACTGGGGGAGAGGTGGGTGAGAGGGTTAATCCCCTCCGATAGGGACAGACTGCCCCGGTGTCTGTAACTGGGGAGAGGTGGGTGAGAGGGTTAATCCCCTCCGATAGGGACAGGTTGCCCCAGTGTCTGTAACTGGGGGAGAGGTGGGTGAGAGGGTTAATCCCCTCCGATAGGAACAGGCTGCCCCAGTGTCTGACTGTAACTGGGGGGAGAGGTGGGTGAGAGGGTTAATCCCCTCCGATCGGAACAGGCTGCCCCAGTGTCTGACTGTAACTGGGGGGAGAGGTGGGTGAGGGGGTTAATCCCCTCCGATAGGGACAGACTGCCCCAGTGTCTGACTGTAACTGGGGGAGAGGTGGGTGAGAGGGTTAACCCCCTCCGATAGGAACAGACTGCCCCGGTGTCTGTAACTGGGGGAGAGGTGGGTGAGAGGGTTAATCCCCTCCGATAGGGACAGACTGCCCCGGTTTTCTGACTGTAACTGGGGGAGAGGTGGGTGAGAGGGTTAATCCCCTCCGATAGGGACAGGCTGGTGAAAGGGTTAATGTTATTCCCAGCAGTTTGATGCAAACAACTATTCCCACATTTGCACATTGGGGACCCCACAACGGCTAGTTGGAATCTCGAACTCTCTTCTCCCAGAATGCTGTTGAGGCTGTCATTGAGAGGGGTCATTGGAAAATTTCAAAACTGATATTAATCATTTATTTGTGCTATGAGGGTATTTGACCCTGAGCTGACCTTCCGACCCTATTTCCTCTCCATCACCAATACCGTCTATTTGCACCTCCGTAACATCGCCCGTCTCTGGCCCTGCCTCAGCTCATCCGCTGCTGAAGCCCTCACCCATGCCTTTGTTGCCTCCAGACTTGACTATTCCAACGCACTCCTGGCTGGCCTCCCACATTCTACCCGACGTAAACCAGAGGTGATCCAAAACTCGGCTGCCCCGTGTCCTAACTCGCACCCAGTCCCGCTCACCCATCACCCCCTGTGCTCACTGCCCTGTGTCCTAACTCGCACCCAGTCCCGCTCACCCATCACCCCCTGTGCTCACTGCCCCGTGTCCTAACTCGCACCGAGCCCCACTCACCCATCACCCACTGTGCTCCCTGCCCCCGTGTCCTAACTCGCACCGAGTCCCGCTCACCCATCACCCCCTGTGCTCGCTGCCCCGTGTCCTAACTCACACCGAGTCCCGCTCACCCATCACCCCCTGTGCTCGCTGCCCCGTGTCCTAACTCGCACCAAGTCCCGCTCACCCATCACCCGCTGTGCTCACTGCCCCGTGTCCTAACTCGCACCAAGTCCCGCTCACCCATCACCCCCTGTGCTCACTGACCCGTGTCCTAACTCGCACCGAGTCCCGCTCACCCATCACCCCCTGTGCTCACTGCCCCCGTGTCCTAACTCGCACCCAGTTCCGCTCACCCATCACCCCCTGTGCTCACTGCCCCGTGTCCTAACTCACACCAAGTCCCGCTCACCCATCACCCCCTGTGCTCGCTGACCTACATTGGCTTCCGGTTAAGCAATGCCTCGATTTCAAAATTCTCATCCTTGTTTACAAATCCCTCCATGGCCCTCGCCCTCTCCCTATCTCTGTAATCTCCTCCAGCCCCACAACCCCCCGAGATGTCTGCGCTCCTCTAATTCTGCCCCCCTGAGCATCCCTGATTATAATCGCTCCACCATCGATGTCCGTGCCTTCTGTTGCCTGGGCCCCAAGCTCTGGAACTCCCTCCCTAAACCTCTCCGCCTCTCGACCTCTCTTTCCTCCTTCAAGACACTCCTTAAAACCGATCTCTTTGACCAAGCTTTTGCTCACCTGTTTATTTGATTATATGCCCCCATGAAGAACCTTGGTATTTGTTTACTTCATTTAAAGGCCCGATATAAATGCAAGTTGTTCGAACATAAGAACATAACAATTAGGAGCAGGAGTCGGCCATTCGGCCCCTCGAGCCTGCTCCGCCATCCAATAAGATCACGGCTGACCTTCGACCTCAACTCCACTTTCCTGCACTGTTCCCATATCCCTCGATTCCCTCAATATCCAAAAATCTATCGATCTCGGCCTTGAATATACTCAAAGACTGAGCCTCCACAGCCCTCTGGGGCAGAGAATTCCAAAGATTCACCCCCCTCTGAGTGAAGACGTTTCTCCTCATCTCAGTCCTAAATGGCCGACCCCTTATCCTGAGACTGTGTGACCCCTGGTTCTAGACTCCCCAGCCCGGGGGGAAACACCCTCCCTGCATCTACCCTGTCAAGCCCTGTGAGAACGTTGTATGTTTCAATGAGATCACCTCTCATTCTTCTAAACTCTAGAGAATATCGTCCCAGTCTGCTCAATCTCTCCTCATAGGACAATCCCCCCATCCCAGGAATCAGTCTGGTGAACCTTCGCTGCACTCCCTCTCTGGCAAGTATATCCTTCCTTAGGTAAGGAGACCCAAACTGTGCACAATACTCCAGGTGTGGTCTCACCAGGGCCCGATATAATCGCAGTAAGACGTCTTTACTCTTAGATCAAATCCCCTTGTAATAAAGGCCCTTCTAAGGGGATGGAGTATAAAAGCAGGGAAGTCTTGCTATAGTTATACAGGGTATTGGTGAGCCCACACCTGGAGTACTGCGTGCAGTTTTGCTCTCCATATTTAAGGAAGGATATACTTGCTTTGGAGGCAGTTCAGAGAAGGTTCACTCGGTTGATTCCGGGGATGAGGCCCTTGCTGCTAAAGGGATCAAGGGGTATGGAGAGAAAGCAGGAATGGGGTACTGAAGTTGCATGATCAGCCATGATCATATTGAATGCTCCTGCACCTATTTTCTATGTTTTTATGAGGGGGTTGACTTATGAGGAAAGGTTGAGAAGGTTGGGCCTCTACTCATTGCAGAGGTGATCTTATCGAAACGTATCAGATTATGAGGGGGCTTGACAAGGTGGATGCAGAGAGGATGTTCCCACTGATGGGGGAGACTAGAACTAGGGGGCATGGTCTTAGAATAAGGGGCCGCCCATTTAAAACTGAGAAGAGGAGAAATTTCTTCTCTCAGAGGGTTGTAAATCTGTGGAATTCTCTGCCCCAGAGAGCTGTGGAGGCTGGGTCATTGAATATATTTAAGGTGGAGATAGACAGATGTTTGAGCGATAAGGGAGTGAAGGGTTATGGGGAGCGGGCGGGGAAGTGGAGCTGAGTCCATGATCGGACCAGCCATGATCTTATTGAATGGCAGAGCAGGCTCGAGGGGCCGAATGGCCTACTCCTGCTCCTATTTCTTATGTTCTTTACACACCATTTGCTTTCTCGGAATCAAGGCGAGTACAGGGAGTTCAGTTACAGCTCGACTGTGATCTCATTGAATGGCTTGAGGGTCTGAATGGCCTTCCCTTGTTCCCAAGATCGCTGGTAGCTCTGTCCTGTTTGACGCTGCGTGTTTCCTGCCGGGGGAGGGGGGCGGGGGGGGGGGAGCGAGCGGTGAGTGTGGCGGAGATCGGCAGGTCGGGGTCTGGGAGGTCGCGGGGTCACCGGACTGGAACTGACCACCTTCTCTCTGTGCTCTGCTTGTTTTTACAGGAAGCTGCCATTGCTGCGGCTATTCTGCTGGACCAGGGCCAGGTGAGTTTACCTCCTCCGCGCAATCCTAAACGTCCAGCCAGGCCCAGGTCAGGAAGCCACTTTCTCCACCGCGTGGAGATCTGGAACTCTTTTTATCAGGACATAAGGAGCAGGAGTCGGCCATTCGGCCCCTCGAGCCTGCTCCGCCATTCAATACGATCGTGGCTGATCCGATCATGGACTCAGCTCCACTTCCCCGCCCGCTCCCCATAACCCTTCACTCCCTTATCGCTCAAAAATCTGTCTATCTCCACCTTAAATACATTCAATGACCCAGCCTCCACAGCTCTCTGGGGCAGAGAATTCCACAGATTTATAACCCTCTGAGAGAAGAAATTCCTCCTCATCTCAGTTTTAAATGGGCGGCCCCTTATTCTGAGACTATGCCCCCTAGTTTTAGTTTCCCCCATGAGGGGAAACATCCTCTCTGCATCTACCTTGACGAGCCCCCTCATTATCTTATACGTTTCAATAAGATCACCTCTTATTCTTCTGAACGCCAATGAGTAGAGGCCCAACCTGCTCAACCTTTCTTCATAAGACAACCCCCCTCATCCCCGGAATCAACCCAGTGAACCTTCTCTGAACAGCCTCCAAAGCAAGTCTATCCTTCCTTAAATACGGAGACCAAAACTGTACGCAGTACTCCAGGTGTGGCCTCACCAATACCCTGTACAGTTGTAGCAGGACTTCCCTGCTTTTATACTCCATCCCCCCTTGCAATAAAGGCAACATTCCATTGGCCTTCCTGATCACTTGCTGTACCTGCATACTAACTTTTTGTGTTTCATGCACAAGGAACCCCCAGGTCCCTCTGTACTGCAGCACTTTGCAATCTCTCCCCATTTAAATAATAATTTGCTTTTTTATTCTACCCATCAAAGGAGTTAACCTCACACTTTCCCACATTATACTCCATCTGCCAAATTTTTACCCGTTCACTTAACCTGTCTATAGCTCTTTGCAGATTCTTTGTGTGCTCCTCACAATGGCTTCTCTCCCCCCAATAGACCTAATCGAGATCTTTAAAATGATGTAAGGTTTTGATAGAGCGGATAGAGAGAGAATGTTTCCACTTGTGGGGAAGAGCTTAACTAGAGGCCATCGATATAAGATAGTCACCCAGAAATCCAATCGGGAATTCAGAAGAAACCTCTTTGGCCAAAGACTGGTGAGAATTACATCGGATTACACGGGATGTACAGCACAGAAACAGGCCGTTGCCCAGTCCATGCCGGCGTTTACGCTCCACTCGAGCCTCCTCCCGTCTTTCCTCATCTAAATCTATCGGCATAACCCTCTATTCCCTTCTCCCCCATACGCTGGTCCAGCCTCCCCTTAAATGCATCGATACTGTTCGCCCAACCCCTCCCTGTGGCAGCGAGTTCCACATTCTCACCACTGTCTGGGTAAAGAGGTTTCTCCTGAATTCCCTCTTGGATTTCTGGGTGACTATCTTATATCGATGGCCTCTAGTTATGGTCTTCCCCACAAGTGGAAACATTCTCTCTGTCTCCACTCTATCAAAACCTTTCATCATTTGAAAGACCTCTATTAGGTCACCCCTCACCTTTTTATCAAGAGCAAAGAGTCCCAGCTTGTTCATTCTGTCCTGATAGGTATACCCTCGCATTTCTGGTATCATCCTTCTCTGCACCCTCTCCAGTGCCTCTAGGTCAGGTTAGGTGAGCGGGCAAATGCATGGCAGATGCAGTATAATGTGGATAAATGTGAGGTTATCCACTTTGGTGGCAAAAACAGGAAGGCAGAATATTTATCTGAATGGCGGCAGATTAGGAAAAGGGGAGGTGCAGCGAGACCTGGGTGTCATGGTACATCAGTCATTGAAGGTTGGCATGCAGGTACAGCAGGCGGTGAAGAAAGCAAATGGTATGTTGGCCTTCATGGCTGGGGGATTTGAGTATAGGAGCAGGGAGGTCTTACTGCAGTTGTACAGGGCCTTGGTGAGGCCTCACCTGGAATATTTTGCTCTCCTAATCTGAGGAAGGACGTTCTTGCAATTGAGGGAGTGCAGCGAAGGTTCACCAGACTGATTCCCCGGGATGGCAGGATTGAGGAGAGACTGGATCAACTGGGCCTGTACTCACTGGAGTTTAGAAGGATGAGAGGGGATCTCATAGAAACACACAAGATTCTGATGGGACGGGACAGGTTAGATGCAGGAAGAATGTTCCCGATGTTGGGGAAGTCCAGAACCAGGGGATATTAGTCTAAGCATTCGGGTTAAGCCATTTAGGACTGAGATGAGGAGAAACTTCTTCACTCAGAGAGTTATTAACCTGTGGAATTCTCTACCGCAGAGAGTTGTTGATGCCAGTTCATTGGATATATTCAAGAGGGAGTTAGATATGGCCCTTACGGCTAAAGGGATCAAGGGGTATGGAGAGAAAGCAGGAAAGGGGTACTGAGGGAATGATCAGCCATGATCTTATTGAATGGTGGTGCAGGCTCGAAGGGCCGAATGGCCGACTCCTGCACCTATGTTCTATGTTTCTATATGAGGAGAGATTGAGCAGACTGGGCCGATATTCTCTAGAGCTTAGAAGAATGAGATGATCTCATTGAAACATTCTTACAGGGCTTGACAGGGTAGGTACAGGGAGGGTGTTTCCCCCCCGGGCTGGGGAGTCTAGAACCAGGGGTCTCACAGTCTCAGGATAAGGGCTCGGCCATTTAGGACTGAGATGAGGAGAAACTTCTATCAGCATAACCCTTTATTCCCTTCTCCCCTATGTGTTTGCCCAGTCTCCCTGTGGTAGCAAGTGGCACATTCTCACCACTCTGATCACTTGCTGTACCTGCATGCTAACCGTTTTTGTGTTTCATGTACTAGGACCCCCCCCCAGGTCCCTCTGTACCGCAGCACTTTGTAATCGCTCCCCGTTTAAATAAAAGGGTGTGCCACGTGACACTTTTAAAGGGGAGGGGGATGGCATCTTCTAAGAAATAAAGCCCTCAACGAGCTAGCTTGGGGAGCTTGATGCTGAACAAAATGCACAAGCTCCTTGCGGTTGGTGTTTGAGGCGAGGTGGAACGGGACAGCGGAAGAGGATTTTAAGAAGGAAATAAATGAGCGGAGGGTTAGCCTTGCCTTCCACAACGAGAGTGGGTGGTTTTATCTGTGCACGGTGAAACACAAAAGCCCCTGCCATGGTCAATCGAGGTCTGATAATTGATGGCCAGGGACATTCAGGCACGTTCAAACCCGACCGAAACTAGAGGTGATCCAAAACTCGACCGCCCCCGTGTCCTAACTCGCACCGAGTCCCGCTCACCCATCACCCCCTGTGCTCGCCGCCCCCGTGTCCTAACTCGCACCAAGTCCCATTCACCCATCACCCCCTGTGCTCGCTGCCCCGTGTCCTAACTCGCACCCAGTCCCGCTCACCCATCACCCCCCTGTGCTCGCTGCCCCGTGTCCTAACTCGCACCAAGTCCCACTCACCCATCACCCCCTGTGCTCGCTGCCCCCGTGTCCTAACTCGCACCCAGTCCCGCTCACCCATCATCCCCCTGTGCTCGCTGCCCCGTGTCCTAACTCGCACCAAGTCCCGCTCACCCATCACCCCCTGTGCTCACTGACCCGTGTCCTAACTCACACCCAGTCCCGCTCACCCATCACCCCCTGTGCTCGCTGCCCCTGTGTCCTAACTCGCACCAAGTCCCGCTCACCCATCACCCCCTGTGCTCGCTGCCCCGTGTCCTAACTCGCACCAAGTCCCGCTCACCCATCACCCCCTGTGCTCACTGCCCCGTGTCCTAACTCGCACCCAGTCCCGCTCACCCATCACCCCGCTGTGCTCGCTGCCCCGTGTCTTAACTCGCACCAAGTCCCGCTCACCTATCACCCCCTGTGCTCGGTGCCCCCGTGTCCTAACTCGCACCGAGTCCCACTCACCCATCACCCCCTGTGCTCGCTGCCCCGTGTCCTAACTCGCACCGAGTCCCGCTCACCCATCACCCCCTGTGCTCACTGCCCCGTGTCCTAACTCACACCCAGTCCCGCTCACCCATCACCCCGTGTGCTCGCTGCCCCTGTGTCCTAACTCGCACCAAGTCCCGCTCACCCATCACCCCCTGTGCTCGCTGCCCCGTGTCCTAACTCGCACCAAGTCCAGCTCACCCATCACCCCCTGTGCTCGCTGCCCCGTGTCCTAACTCGCACCCAGTCCCGCTCACCCATCACCCCCTGTGCTCGCTGCCCCGTGTCCTAACTCGCACCCAGTCCCGCTCACCCATCACCCTCTGTGCTCACTGCCCCGTGTCCTAACTCGCACCAAGTCCCACTCACCCATCACCCCCTGTGCTCGCTGCCCCGTGTCCTAACTCGCACCCAGTCCCGCTCACCCATCACCCTCTGTGCTCGCTGCCCCCGTGTCCTAACTCGCACCGAGTCCCGCTCACCCATCACCCCCCTGTGCTCGCTGCCCCCGTGTCCTAACTCGCACCGAGTCCCGCTCACCCATCATCCCCTGTGCTCACTGCCCCGTGTCCTAACTCACACCCAGTCCCGCTCACCCATCACCCCCTGTGCTCGCTGCCCCTGTGTCCTAACTCGCACCAAGTCCCGCTCACCCATCACCCCCTGTGCTCGCTGCCCCTGTGTCCTAACTCGCACCCAGTCCCGCTCACCCATCACCCCCCTGTGCTCACTGCCCCGTGTCCTAACTCGCACCCAGTCCCGCTCACCCATCACCCCCCTGTGCTCACTGCCCCGTGTCCTAACTCGCACCGAGTCCCGCTCACCCATCGCCCCCTGTGCTCGCTGCCCCGTGTCCTAACTCGCACCGAGTCCCGCTCACCCATCACCCCCTGTGCTCGCTGCCCCGTGTCCTAACTCGCACCGAGTCCCGCTCACCCATCACCCCCTGTGCTCGCTGCCCCGTGTCCTAACTCGCACCAAGTCCCACTCACCCATCACCCCCTGTGCTCGGTGCCCCCGTGTCCTAACTCGCACCGAGTCCCACTCACCCATCACCCCCTGTTATCGCTGCCCCGTGTCCTAACTCGCACCGAGTCCCGCTCACCCATCACCCCCCTGTGCTCGCTGCCCCCGTGTCCTAACTCGCACCAAGTCCCGCTCACCCATCACCCTCTGTGCTCGCTGCCCCCGTGTCCTAACTCGCACCGAGTCCCGCTCACCCATCACCCCCCTGTGCTCGCTGCCCCCGTGTCCCGCTCACCCATCATCCCCTGTGCTCACTGCCCCGTGTCCTAACTCACACCCAGTCCCGCTCACCCATCACCCCCTGTGCTCGCTGCCCCTGTGTCCTAACTCGCACCAAGTCCCGCTCACCCATCACCCCCTGTGCTCGCTGCCCCTGTGTCCTAACTCGCACCCAGTCCCGCTCACCCATCACCCCCCTGTGCTCACTGCCCCGTCTCCTAACTCGCACCCAGTCCCGCTCACCCATCACCCCCCTGTGCTCACTGCCCCGTGTCCTAACTCGCACCGAGTCCCGCTCACCCATCGCCCCCTGTGCTCGCTGCCCCGTGTCCTAACTCGCACCCAGTCCCTCTCACCCATCACCACCCTGTGCTCACTGCCCCGTGTCCTAACTCGCACCCAGTCCCGCTCACCCATCACCCCCCTGTGCTCACTGCCCCGTGTCCTAACTCACACCCAGTCCCGCTCACCCATCACCCCCCTGTGCTCACTGCCCCGTGTCCTAACTCACACCCAGTCCCGCTCACCCATCACCCCCCTGTGCTCACTGCCCCGTGTCCTAACTCGCACCAAGTCCCGCTCACCCATCACCCCCTGTGCTCGCTGCCCCCGTGTCCTAACTTGCACCGAGTCCCGCTCACCCATCACCCCCTGTGCTCGCTGACCTACATTGGCTTCCGGTTAAGCAACGCCTCGATTTCAAAATTCTCAGCCTTGTTTACAAATCCCTCCATGGCCCTCGCCCCCTCCCTATCTCTGTAATCTCCTCCAGCCCCACAACCCCCCGAGATGTCTGCGCTCCTCTAATTCTGCCCCCCTGACCATCCCTGATTATAATCGCTCCACCATCGGTGGCCGTGCCTTCTGTTGCCTGGGCCCCAACCTCTGGAACTCCCTCCCTAAACCTCTCCACCTCTCTACCTCTCTCTCCTCCTTCAAGACGCTCCTTAAAACCCACCTCTTTGGCCAAGCTTTTGGTCTCCTGCCCTAATTTCTCCTTATGTGGCTTGGTGACAGATTTTTTTGTCTCATTATACTCCTGTGAAGCACCCTGGGACATTTCACTACGTTAAAGGCGCTATATAAATACAAGTCGTTGTTGTTAAGCGAGGGTTTGAAAACGTTGTCAGAACCCAGACGTGGCAATCTCCCGTTTCACATACTTGTAGTTCCTGCTGGTGACCTGCGGGAACCAGAACAAGAGACCATTGTTGTTTGATTCCTTGACATTTAAGCAAAAATTTTACAGAAACGACATTCTGTGTACAAATTAGCTGCCGCGTTTCCTAGTGACTGCACTTCAAAAAAATAAGTGCTTCATTGCCCGTAAAGCGCTTTTGTACGCCCTGAGGTCATAAAAGGCGCTATATAAATGCGAATCTTTTTTTTCAAGCTGATCGCCTTTGGTCCTTAGTCTCTCTCTCCTGCCTCCCTGCCCTCGTTCTCGTTCCTTCCTGCCTCTCTCTTGCTCCCCCTCTATCCTCTCTCCTCTCTTTCTGTCTCCCCTCCCTATCTGTCTTTCTCTCCACTTCCTCTGTCCCTCCCCTCCCGCCTTTATCTCTCCCTCTCCCTCGCTCCCTCGTTCCCCCTCCTTCCCCTCCCCTCCCTCCTTTATCTCTCTCTCTCCCTCTCTTTCTCATTCCCTCGCTCCCTCTCTCCCCCTCCTTCCTATGGCTCTCCCTCCACTTCCCCCTCTGCCTCTCCCCCTCCCCCTGCCCTCCCTCCACTGTCCCTCTCTCTCACTCCCTCCCTCCCATCTTTTCTTTCCCTCACCCACTCCTTCGTCCCCCTCCTCCCTCGATATTCCGCTCCAACTCCTATTCTTTCTCTGTTCCCCCCCCTCCCCCCCCTCGCCCCTCTGTCCACTCGCACGCTCCCTAACTCTGTTCCCTCCTTTGTCTTTCTCTCTCTCTCTCCCTCTTCTTCTCTCTCACTCTCTCATTCCTTCCCTCCCACACAAAGGATAGTAGAACGATTTCTCCTGCCCCTCTCCCCACCCCAGAAGGGTGTGTGCGAGGCGGCAGTTGGAGTTTTCCAGACTCTGATACTCCGATCAATAGATTTTTGTTGCAGAAGGGTATCTAGGCCTTGATGCTAAGGGGGGGAATGAAATTGAGGTACAGACCAACCAGGGCTGTGTGGGAGGGGATTAAATGGGTGGCTATAGTCCGTGATAGGGGAGACTGTACCATGGGCTGTGGGGGAAAGGGTTAATCCCATTGCCCTGGAAACAGGCTGGTTTGGTAGTTGAATTGCTTTTATGCAACACTGACAGGCCCATTCTCTGCGCTCTCTATTGCAGTCCGTCTGTCAGCTCTCTGTGTGTTTGCCAACCATTGAGGGCCAAGGATTTATGGTTCCCCGGACCTTTAAGTCGGCCTTTGCTATCTGATGGTTTATGAGCCTCCCCCCGCCTTTCCTTCGCTTGGCTCCATGCAGACAACGGGCCTAGCTTTGCGCTGATTCACTGCCAGGCCTGTTCACTTGGGCCGAGCGACCGTCCTGACTACTAATGGGCTCACGAACGGCCTTCTTTAAGGTCAGTGCGATGTTGATGCCGCAATATATTCCGTTCTCCCTCCCCCTCCCCCCCACTGCATTTGCGCACGACCCTTTGACCTGCGCGGATTGTTCCGGATGCCGATGCGCTGTCAGCCCTGCGTCAGTCGGCCTCGCTCTCGCCTTCGGGAGCCGCGAGGCCGTGGGTTCGAGCGCCCCTGGTGTCCCTGGGGCCAACGGCCATAACCCAGATGAACTGGTCATTATTGCAGCAACAGTGACATATATTTATATAGCGCCTTTCTCATCCCAAGCTGCTTCACTGGAGTAGTGTGAGCTTTTAAAAATTTGACGCCGCGTAAGTAGAAATGAGGGACAGGTGAGCAAAAGCTTTGGTCACAGAGGTGGGTTTTAAGGAGCACCTTGAAGGAGGAGAGAGAGGTGGAGAGGGGGAGAGGTTCAGGGAGGGAGGTCCAGAGCTTGGGGCCCAGGCAACAGAAGGCACAGCCACCGATGGTGGAGCGATTATAATCAGGGATGGTCAGGGGGGCAGAATTAGAGGAGCGCAGAGATCTCGGGGGGTTGTGGGACTGGAGGAGATTACAGAGATAGGGAGGGGCCGAGGGCCATGGAGGGATTTGTAAACAAGGATGTGAATTTTTGAAATCGAGGCGTTGTTTAACCGGGAGCCAATGTAGGTCAGCGAGCACAGGGGGTGATGGGTGAGCGAGACTGGGTGTGAGTTAGGACACGGAGCAGTGAGCATAGGGGGTGATGGGTGAGCGAGACTGGGTGTGAGTTAGGACACGGGGCAGCGAGCACAGGGGGTGATGGGTGAGCGAGACTGGGTGTGAGTTAGGACACGGGGCAGTGAGCACAGGGGGTGATGGGTGAGCGGGACTCGGTGCGAGTTAGCACACGGGGCAGTGAGCACAGGGGGTGATGGGTGAGCGGGACTCGGTGCGAGTTAGGACACGGGGCAGCGAGCACAGGGGGTGATGGGTGAGCGGGACTCGGTGCGAGTTAGGACACGGGGCAGCGAGCACAGGGGGTGATGGGTGAGCGGGACTGGGTGCGAGTTAGGACACGGGGCAGCGAGCACAGGGGGTGATGGGTGAGCGGGACTCGGTGCGAGTTAGGACACGGGGCAGCCGAGTTTTGGATCACCTCTAGCTTACGTAGGGTAGAGTGTGGGAGGTCAGCCAGGAGTGCGTTGGGATAGTCAAGTCTAGAGGTAATAAAGGCACGGATGAGGGTTTCCACAGCGGATGAGCTGAGGCAGGGGGCGGAGACGGGCGATGTTACGGAGGTGGAAACAGGCGGTCTTAGTTATGCTGCGGATATGTGGTGGGAAGCTCATTTCAGGGTCAAATACGACACCAAGGTTGCGAACAGTCTGGTTCAGCCACACACAGCAGTGTGCTGATTGTGGGATCTTGCTGTGCGTAAATTAGCTGTTGCCTTTCCTACATAACGACAGTGACCAGATTGCGAGGTGGAGGAGGGTTAATCCCCTCCAATAGGGACAGGCTGACCCGGTGTCTGTAACTGGGGGAGAGGTGGGTGAGAGGGTTAATCCCCTCCGATAGGAACAGGTTGCCCCGGTGTCTGTAACTGGGGGAGTGGTGGGTGAGAGGGTTAATCCCCTCCAATAGGGACAGGCTGACCCGGTGTCTGTAACTGGGGGAGAGGTGGGTGAGAGGGTTAATCCCCTCCGATAGGGACAGGCTGCTCCAGTGTCTGACTGTAACTGGGGGAGAGGTGGGTGAGAGGGTTAATCCCCTCCGATAGGAACAGGTTGCCCCAGTGTCTGTAACTGGGGGAGAGGTGGGTGAGAGGGTTAATCCCCTCCGATAGGGACAGGCTGACCCGGTGTCTGTAACTGGGGGAGAGGTGGGTGAGAGGGTTAATCCCCTCCGATAGGGACAGGCTGACCCGGTGTCTGTAACTGGGGGAGAGGTGGGTGAGAGGGTTAATCCCCTCCGATAGGGACAGACTGCCCCAGTGTCTGTAACTGGGGGAGAGGTGGGTGAGAGGGTTAATCCCCTCCGATAGGAACAGACTGCCCCAGTGTCTGACTAACTGGGGGAGAGGTGGGTGAGAGGGTTAATCCCCTCCGATAGGAACAGGTTGCCCCGGAGTCTGTAACTGGGGGAGAGGTGGGTGAGAGGGTTAATCCCCTCCGATAGGAACAGGTTGCCCCAGTGTCTGTAACTGGGGGAGAGGTGGGTGAGAGGGTTAATCCCCTCCGATAGGAACAGGTTGCCCCGGAGTCTGTAACTGGGGGAGAGGTGGGTGAAAGGGTTAATCCCCTCCGATAGGGACAGACTGCCCCAGTGTCTGACTAACTGGGGGAGAGCTGGGTGAGAGGGTTAATCCCCTCCGATAGGAACAGGTTGCCCCGATGTCTGTAACTGGGGGAGAGGTGGGTGAGAGGGTTAATCCCCTCCGATAGGAACAGGTTGCCCCGGTGTCTGTAACTGGGGGAGAGGTGGGTGAGAGGGTTAATCCCCTCCGATAGGAACAGGTTGCCCCGGTGTCTGTAACTGGGGGAGAGGTGGGTGAGGGGGTTAATCCCCTCCGATAGGAACAGGCTGCCCCGGTGTCTGACTGTAACTGGGGGAGAGCTGGGTGAGAGGGTTAATCCCCTCCGATAGGGACAGGTTGCCCCGGTGTCTGTAACTGGGGGAGAGGTGGGTGAGGGGGTTAATCCCCTCCGATAGGAACAGGTTGCCCCAGTGTCTGTAACTGGGGGAGAGGTGGGTGAGAGGGTTAATCCCCTCCGATAGGAACAGGTTGCCCCAGTGTCTGTAACTGGAGGAGAGGTGGGTGAGAGGGTTAATCCCCTCCGATAGGAACAGGTTGCCCCGGTGTCTGTAACTGGGGGAGAGGTGGGTGAGAGGGTTAATCCCCTCCGATAGGGACAGGTTGCCCCGGTGTCTGTAACTGGGGGAGAGGTGGGTGAGGGGGTTAATCCCCTCCGATAGGGACAGGTTGCCCCGGTGTCTGTAACTGGGGGAGAGGTGGGTGAGAGGGTTAATCCCCTCCGATAGGAACAGGTTGCCCCGGTGTCTGTAACTGGGGGAGAGGTGGGTGAGAGGGTTAATCCCCTCCGATAGGGACAGGTTGCCCCGGTGTCTGTAACTGGGGGAGAGGTGGGTGAGAGGGTTAATCCCCTCCGATAGGGACAGGTTGCCCCGGTGTCTGTAACTGGGGGAGAGGTGGGTGAGGGGGTTAATCCCCTCCGATAGGGACAGGTTGCCCCGGTGTCTGTAAGTGGGGGAGAGGTGGGTGAGGGGGTTAATCCCCTCCGATAGGGACAGGTTGCCCCGGTGTCTGTAACTGGGGGAGAGGTGGGTGAGGGGGTTAATCCCCTCCGATAGGGACAGGTTGCCCCGGTGTCTGTAACTGGGGGAGAGGTGGGTGAGAGGGTTAATCCCCTCCGATCGGAACAGGTTGCCCCGGTGTCTGTAACTGGGGGAGAGGTGGGTGAGAGGGTTAATCCCCTCCGATCGGAACAGGTTGCCCCGGTGTCTGTAACTGGGGGAGAGGTGGGTGAGGGGGTTAATCCCCTCCGATAGGGACAGGTTGCCCCGGTGTCTGTAACTGGGGGAGAGGTGGGTGAGGGGGTTAATCCCCTCCGATAGGGACAGGTTGCCCCGGTGTCTGTAACTGGGGGAGAGGTGGGTGAGGGGGTTAATCCCCTCCGATAGGGACAGGTTGCCCCGGTGTCTGTAACTGGGGGAGAGGTGGGTGAGGGGGTTAATCCCCTCCGATAGGGACAGGTTGCCCCGGTGTCTGTAACTGGGGGAGAGGTGGGTGAGAGGGTTAATCCCCTCCGATAGGGACAGACCGACCCGGTGTTTGTAACTGGGGGAGAGGTGGGTGAGAGGGTTAATCCCCTCCGATAGGAACAGACTGATCTCTCTTTGCCCATCAATCATGACATTCGTGACGACATTTGACCTTTGAGGCAGGGCGATGTCATCGCGGTTGTTCCAATAGAATGCCCCCTCCTCGGTTCAGCTGTTGGAGGGCAGAGGCCCCGGTTGAAGGAGCGAATGTCTGGGGAGGGGCTGTGGGGGGGTGGGGGGGTTTAATTTGGTGCCTGTGCTGTTGGCCATGAGCGAGCGGCCTGTCCTGGGTCTTTGAGATGGAGCAAAGAATGGCGAGAGGACAGAGCGAGAGTGACTTACATGACACCCCCTCACACCACTGCTTCCAGTTGCTGAGTCAGGGCTAACTGGCCACACAATTCCAAGCAGCTTTAACATTCAGCTCACGGCCAGCTGAATTAACGCCCTGACACACAAACGGCAAATCCTGGAAATCTGAAATTAGAACAGAAAATGCTGGGTATACTCAGCGGGTCCGGGCAACATCTGTGGAGAGAGAAACAGAGTTAGCGTTTTAGGTCCCTGACCCTCCGTCCAAACGGGAAACGTTCCCGATGTAACAGGTTCTGAAGGATTTGCAGGGGGCAGTGAGAGGGGGGGGGGAGTAGGAACAAAAGGGAAGGTCGGGTGGAAGGCAGGAGAGATTAGAGAGACACAATGCACTTCGGCAGAAAACAAATCGGAGAGCAAGTTATTATTTAAATGGGGAGAGATTGCAAAGTGCTGCGGTACAGAGGGACCTGGGGGGTCCTTGTGCATGAAACACAAAAAGTTAGTGTGCAGGTACAGCAAGTGATCAGGAAGGCCAATGGAATGTTGGCCTTTATTGCAAAGGGGGATGGAGTATAAAAGCAGAGAAGTCCTGCTACAACTGTACAGGGTATTGGTGAGGCCACACCTGGAGTACTGCGTGCAGTTTTGGTCTCCGTATTTAAGGAAGATATACTTGCATTGGAGGCTGTTCAGAGAACGGAGACCCAGCCTGTTCATCCTTTGCTGTGATACGTACACCCTCGCATTTCTGGTATCGTCTTTGTAGATCCTCTCTGCACCCTCTCCAGTGCCTCCACATCCTTTTTATAACATGGCGGCCAGAACTGTACCCAGTACTCCGAGTGTGGTCTCATCATCGTCGTAGGCAGTCCCTCGGAATCGAGGAAGACTCGCTTCCACTCCCAAAGCGAGTTCTCTGGTGGCTGAACAGTCCGATACGAGAGCCACGGACCCTGTCACAGGTGGGGACAGACATTGGTCGAGGGAAGGGGGTGGGGTGGGGCCGGTTTGCCGCGCGCTCCTTCCGCTGCCCGCGCTTGGCCTCCTCACGCTCTTTGCGTCGAGACTCGAAGAGCTCAGCGCACTCCCGGATGCACTTCCTCCACCTCGGGCGGTCTGCGGCCCAGGGACTCCCGGGTGTCGGTGGGGATGTCGCACTCTACCAGGGAGGCTTTGAGGGTGGTCCCTGTAACCTTTCCGCTGGCCCACCTTTGGCTCGTTTGCCGTGAAGGAGCTCCGCATAGAGCGTTTGCTTCGGGAGTCTCGTATCTGGCATGCGAACAATGTGGCCTTCCCAGCGAAGATGATCGAGTGTGGTCAGTGCTTCGATGCTGGGGATGTTGGCCCGGTCGAGGACACTGATGTTAGTGTGTCTGTCCTCCCAGGGGATTTGCAGGATCTCGCGTTGGTGATAGATCTCCAGCGTCTTGAGGTGCCTACTGTACATGGTCCATGCCTCAGATCCATACAGGATCTCCGAGTATCTCCACACTCCGAGTGTGGTCTAACCACGGTTCGATACAGGTTTAGCATAACTTCCCTACTTTTCAATTGTATACCTCGAGAAATAAACCCTAGTTCTTGGTTTGCTTTTTTATGGCCTTGTTAACCTGTGTCACAACATTTAGCGATTTGTGTACTCCGAGATCCCTCTGTTCCTCTATCCCACCCAGACTCGCGCCCTCCCAGTAATAAGCGACCTCCCTATTCCTTCTACCAAAATGTAATACCTCACATTTATCGGTGTTGATCTCCATTTGCCAATTATATGCCCATTCTGCAAGTTTATTAATGTCCCCCTGTAACTTGTTGCAAGCCTCCTCAGCATTGACTGTCCCCCTCAATTTGGTGTCATCCGCAAATTTAGAAATTGTGTTTTTGATTCCAAAGTCTAAATCGTTGATATAAATTGTGAACAACAGTGGTCCCAGCACTGGTCCTTGTGAAACAACACTACCCACCTTCTGCCAATGACACCTTTTACAGTGTCAGCCGTGTCTCAGTGGGCAGCACCCTCGCCTCGGGGCCAGAGGGTCGTGGGTTCAAGTCCCACTCCAGAGCCTCGAGCCCGTAAATCCAGGCTGACACTCCCAGTGCAGTGCTGAGGGAGCGCCGCACTGTCGGAGGGGCCGTCTTTCGATTGAGACGTTAAACCGAGGGGCCCCCGTCTGCTCCCTCGGGTGAACATGAAAGATCTCCTTACACTATTTTCAAGAAGGGCAGGGGAGGTATCCCTGGTGCTTATCCCTCAATCAACATAACAGATTATCTGGGTCATTGTCACATTGCTGTTTGTGGGAGCTTGCTGTGCGCAAATTGTCTGCCGCGTTTCCCACATTACAACAGTGACTGCACTCCTAAAGTACTTCGCTGGTTGGAAACCGTTTTGGGACGTCTGGTTGTGAAAGGCGCTATACAAATGCAAGTCTTTTTTTTTTAAAGAAGTTTCTCCTGAATTCCCGATTCGATTAATGAGTGACTGTCTTATATTGATGGCCCCTAGTTCTGGTCTAACCCCACAAGTGGAAGCGTCTTCTCTACGCCTAACTGACCGAACCCCTTTCATAATTTTAAAGGTCACCCCCTCAACCTTCTCCCTTCGAGAGAAAAAAGCCTCAGCCATCTTTGTCTTTGATTTCTTGCCGATCGCACTTTTTAAACAGCCTGGGTGGGAGGGTTTAACAGAAAGGATTAATGTCGGTCAAAGAAATGTCATCGTGCTCGCACAGAGTCTTCGGTTGTTCAGTAAGGAAGGCTCCCGCCGAGATTTCATTACTTCGGGATCAGGAGGCTTTGAGGCCTTGTTTGAGAAAATGGCAGCCGATCCACGGTTGCCCGGGCAACGGATTATTATTGTATTTGTTTGAATTAAATCTGTTGAAGTTGAAGTTTCATTAGCCGGTTCCCTCACCCATCATCGTCATCATGGGCAGTCCCTCGGAATCGAAGAAGACTTGCTTCCACTCTAAAGAGTGACTTGGATAGGTTCGGTGAGTGGGCAAATGCATGGCCGATGAAGTATAATGTGGATAAATGTGAGGTTATCCACTTTGGTGGTTAAAAACAGAGAGACAGACTATTATCTGAATGGTGACAGATTAGGAAAAGAGGAGGTGCAACGAGACCTGGGTGTCATGGTACATCAGTCATTGAAGGTTGGCATGCAGGTACAGCAGGCGGTTAAGAAAGCAAATGGCATGTTGGCCTTCATAGCGAGGGGATTTGAGTACAGGGGCAGGGAGGTGTTGCTCCAGTTGTACAGGGCCTTGGTGAGGCCACACCTGGAGTATTGTGTACAGTTTTGGTCTCCTAACTTGAGGAAGGACATTCTTGCTATTGAGGGAGTGCAGCAAAGATTCACCAGACTGATTCCCGGGATGGCGGGACTGACATATCAAGAAAGACTGGATCAACTGGGCTTGTATTCACTGGAGTTCAGAAGAATGAGAGGGAATCTCATAGAAATGTTTAAAATTCTGACGGGTTTAGACAGGTCGGACGCAGGAAGAATGTTCCCAATGTTGGGGAAGTCCAGAACCAGGGGACACAGTCTAAGGATAAGGGGTAAGCCATTTAGGACCGAGATGAGGAGAAACTTCTTCACCCAGAGAGTGGTGAACCTGTGGAATTCTCTACCACAGAAAGTAGTTGAGGCCAATTCACTAAATATATTCAAAAAGGAGTTCGATGTAGTCCTTACTACTCGGGGGATCAAGGGGTATGGCGAGAAAGCAGGAATGGGGTACTGAAGTTGCATGTTCAGCCATGAACTCATTGAATGGTGGTGCAGGCTCGAAGGGCCGAATGGCCTACTCCTGCACCTGTTTTCTCTGTTTCTATGTCTCGCATTTGCGTGGCGCCTTTTCGCAACCTCGCGACTTCCCGAGGCGGCTTTGGAGCCAGTGAGGTCACTCTCGCTCTCCCTCTCGCTCTCCGCCTGACTCACTCTCTCAATCTCTCGCTCTCTCTCTCTCTCTCTCTCGCCCTCGGCGCTGTTGCATTGTGGGAAACGCGGCGGCCAACCTGCGCACAGCAAGCTCCCACCAAACAGCAGCGCGCTGGCGACCAGATCGTGTGTCCTCTGGGTGATGTCGATGCGAGGGATAAACAATGGGCCCCAGAACACCGGGGTAAACTCTCCCCCCTACCCCCCACCGCTCGCTCCCCCCCCCCACTCCCCCGGGCTCCTCTTGAAATAGCGGCCATGGGATCTTTTCCGTCCACCCAAGAGGGTAGGCGGGGCCCTCGTTTTTAACGCCCAACGGTGCGGTGTTTCCCCCTCGGTACCCGCTTCGGGGAAGTGTCGGGTCTCGATGGTGAGGCTCGAACCCACGACCTTGTGCTCGAGAGAGAGAGAGAGAGAGAGGACAGAGAGTGAGACCGACTGAGGCTGGCCGACGGCTGAGGTTCAGCTGCTGCTTCTGAGTAGTGGGGGAGGGTTTGGGGGAGGGGATGGGGGGGGGGGTTTGGGGGGAGGGGATGGGGGGGGTGTTTGGGGGGAGGGGATGGGGGGGGGTTTGGGGGGAGGGGATGGGGGGGGGTTTGGGGGGAGGGGATGGGGGGGTGTTTGGGGGGAGGGGATGGGGGGGTTTGGGGGGAGGGGATGGGGGGGGTGTTTGGGGGGAGGGGATGGGGGGGGTTTGGGGGAGGGGATGGGGGGGGGTTTGGGGGGAGGGGATGGGGGGGTGTTTGGGGGGAGGGGATGGGGGGGTGTTTGCGGGGGAGAGGATGGGGGGGGGTTTGAGGGGAGGGGATGGGGGGGTTTGGGGGGAGAGGATGGGGGGAGGGGATGGGGGGGTGTTTGGGGGGAGGGGATGGGGGGGGTTTGGGGGGAGGGGATGGGGAGGGGTTTGGGGGGAGGGGGTGGGGGGGGGGTTGGGGGGAGGGGATGGGGGGTGTTTGGGGGGAGGGGATGGGGGGGGGGTTGGGGGGAGGGGATGGGGGGGGTGTTTGGGGGAAGGGGATGGGGGGGTTTGGGGGAGGGGATGGGGGGGTTTGGGGGAGGGGATGGGGGGTGTTTGGGGGGAGGGGATGGGGGGGTTTGGGGGGAGGGGATGGGGGGAGGGTTTGGGGGGAGGGGATGGGGGGGTGTTTGGGGGGAGGGGATGGGGGGAGGGGATGGGGGGGTGTTTGGGGGGAGGGGATGGGGGGGTGTTTGGGGGGAGGGGATGGGGGGTTTGGGGGGAGGGGATGGGGGGAGGGGATGGGGGGGTGTTTGGGGGGAGGGGATGGGGGGTGTTTGGGGGAGGGGATGTGGGGGATGGGGGGTGTTTGGGGGGAGGGGATGTGGGGGGGTGTTTGGGGGGAGGGATGGGGGGGGTTTGGGGGGAGGGGATGGGGGGGGGTTTGGGGGAGGGGATGGGGGGGGGGTTTGGGGGGAGGGGCTGGGGGGGGTGTTTTGGGGGAGGGGATGGGGGGGTGTTTGGGGGGAGGGATGGGGGGTGTTTGGGGGGAGGGGATGGGGGGGGTGTTTGGGGGGGAGGGGATGGGGGTGGGTGTTTGGGGGGAGGGGATGGGGGCTCTTGACACAAAAACCCAGGACCCTTGTGTTCGAGCAGGGCCCGGACCAGGGGGTCACTCATGGAGGGTCTGGATGAAGTCGGGAGGGGTGGAGAGGGGGTGGGGGGTTGTGCAGAGAGAGAATCAGCAATCGAACCCTGTGCGGGGGCCCATTAGCACGCTTGGGCTGGGTTATCCTGGCACATAAC